>NW_019942842.1:39587-67645 GCF_002910315.2 Salvelinus sp. IW2-2015
TATGGACCTTGCGACACTGGTCAGGTGCTCCAGATCAGCCACTGCTACCCCTTTGCCTACTCTCTCTTATCGTTCTCTACTCCCTTCTTGCCCTCGTCCCACATATTTTCCACATACCCTACTCACGGTAGAGACCACCAATCATCGAGCAGTGACAGCGCCCACCAAGATTACGCGGGACAGTAAGGTCGGTATAAGCGGCCTGAACTAGACCCAAGCGACTACGCGGGTGTTCGCATTCTAGATGACTCGGGCGAGAAAGAACCAGAAGACATAGCCAAAAAGAAAACAGAGAAAGGAAGACAGAACCCTGAACTGGCAGCGCCACTGATGGAACCTTCTGCACCACGACGAGAACATCACTCTGTAGAGAACCTCCAGGCTCAGCGCGGCCACAGAGAAAAAAACAGGCCCTGCAGCCATTCTCTCCAAAACACCATATAGCAGGACGAACCTGAGAGGGACCACGAGAGACGGACGAGAGAAGACAGCGAAGAGGGTACGATCGCCAGAGACGCACAGACGCAAGAGACTAGACCCGAGCTGAAGAACACGAGGAGCGCAACACGAGACGACGAGATGGCGACTACGCAATCGACGAGGACGACCCTTCACACGAGAATCCGAGAATCTACAACACCCCGAGAGACCGAGTAACGACGAGACGGACGATCCGAGACCACGAGTACCGAGATGGACAGACGAATCGAGAGAGCGACTCGCAGAGAGAGAGACGGAGAGAGAGTCCAGACTATACGAATCGAGACCTCGACCGAGAGAATGACGACGAACGAGACAGGACGACGAGAGATTGTTTCCATGCGTTGCACAACGTTGCATTCCTCTCTAGCATCAATCACAACAGTCGCGTATTCTCTAAACCATTAGCATCATCCAGTTGGTTGTCTCTTTAGGCTAAGTAAACGCAACACACTTGTTTGGATGTTATCTGGTGAGCAAACATACTGCTATATCAATCCCATACTCGAATCCTGTTCCAGACCACAGAGTTTCCAGTCTTAATTCATGGAGAAACAGCTATTATTCACCACGTGTGAACCAATCCGGGGGCGCAAGGGCACTCACATTTCAACATTTGATTCCAATCACAGAAATTCCTCAGAGAGCCAAAACGTCTCTGGCCCCACCCGCCAAAATGTCAAAGCAATCACTCTTTCACAATTAACAATGAACAATACAGCTAGATGACGCAACAAGCACTTGGTATGAAAACATCAAGAAATTAAGGTTACATAATTAGAGTGTGGAGTATTGGAGGAAAATGCAGGAGATGTATTTGACTCTCAAGTTCCATTTATATTAATTTTATCCATTTGCCCTCACACTGCTTGCAATGCTGGACATTTGTGGAGAGTTTTGGGAGTTTGTAACAACCAGAAATGGCTTTAATCCAGTTAGTGATTGTTAATGACTGCCTATGTGTTTAATCCAGTTAGTGATTGTTAACTGCCCTGCTGATGTGTTTAACTCCGTTAAGTGATATGTTCATGCTCATGTCTGTGTTTAATTATATATAGTGAAATGACTTCCCTATGTGTATAGTTCCAGTTAACGGGATTGTTTAATGCCTATGTGTTTAATCCAGTTCATAGTCATTGGGTATAGGCCTATTGTGTTTAATCCAAGTCATAGTGAATTTTAATGCATATTCTTTAATCAATTTAGATTGCATTGTTAATGTCTATGTGTTTAATCCATTTTGTGATTGCCAATGCCTTGTGTTTAATTCAGTTAGAGTGATTACTAATTCCTGCCTATGTGTTTAATCCAGTTAGATGATTGTTCATTGCTGCTCCTATGTGTTGTAAACCATTATAGTCATTGTCAAAGTTGCCTATTTGTTAATCCAGATAGAGTGAAATTGTCAATGCCGTATCTTAGTGTTTAATCCCAGTAGAGTATTGTTAATGCCCATCTCATCCTTGGTTTAATCCATTTCCTTGACGTGATTGTTATGCCTTGTGTTTCAATCCATTGATGCAAAACGTGATTGTTAATGCCATATGTTTTAATCCATTGAGTGATGGTAATGCCTATGTGTTAATGCGTCCATTTGAGGATGTACTGCTAATGTGTTTTAATCATTGAGATGATTGTTAATGCCTATGTGTTTAATGCAGTTAGAGTGATTTCCAATGCCAAGTGTTTACTCCAGTTAGAGCATTTTTAATGCTGCCTATGTGTTTAATCAAATATAGTGGTAGTTAATGCCTAGTCTTTAATCCTTAGAGTTTTGTTAAATGCCTATTTGTTTAACGCAGTTAGAGTGATTGTCAAAGCCTATGTGTTTAATCCAGGTAGAGTAATTGTTCCATGCCTGCCTTTGTTTAATTCAGTAGAGGCTTTTATGCCTGCCTATGTGGTATCCAGTTAGAGTGATTGCCTAAGTCCTCTTATGTGTTTAATCCAGTTAGCAGTGATTGCTAATTCTGCCTATGTGTTAATTCCAGTTAGAGGATTGCTAATCTCCTGCCATATGTGTTTAATCCCAGTTAGCAGTGATTATTCATTCCTGTTTATGTGTTTTAATCCAGATAAAGTGATGTGTTAATGCCTGCCTATGTGTTAATCCAGTTAAGTTAGAGTGATTGTTATATGACCGTCTGTGTTTAATCCAATTTAATGTTGTTATGACCTATGGTTAATCACGTTAGAGTATGCCTTAATGACCTATGTGTTTAATCCAACTATAGAGGGATTGTTAATGCCTACGTGATTAATCGCATTTAAAGCATGATTGTTAGTGCCTATGTGTTTCATCCAGTAGAGTGATTGTTAATGCCTATGTGTTAATCCACGTTAGAGTTGATTGTAATGCCTATGTGTTTAATCCAGTTACAGTGATTGTAATTGCCTGCCTATGCGTTTAACCCGTTAGAGTGATTGTAATTGCCCTGCCTATTGTGTTTAATCCAGTTAGAGGGATTGTTAATGCCTACGTGTTTAATCCAGTTACAGTGGATTGTTAATGCCTGCCTATGTTTAATCCAGTAGAGGCGATTGTTAATGGCCCATGTGTGTTTAATCCCAGTTAGTAGATGCATTGTTAATCCTCATGTGTTAATCCAGTTAGATGATTGTTAGTGCCTATGTGTTTAATCCAGTTAGAGATTGTTAATGCCTACGTGTAATCCAGTTAGAGGGATTAATGCCTGGCCTATGTGTTTAATCCAGTTAGAAGGATGGTTATCGCCTACGTGTTTAATCCAGTTACAGGTGATGTTAATGCCTGCCTATGTGTTCAATCCAGTTAGAGGGATTGTTAATGCCTATGTGTTTAATCCAGTTAGAGTGATTGTTAGTGCCATATGTGTTAATCCAGTTAGAGGGATTTTTAAATGCCTACGTTTTAATCAGTTAGAGGGATTGTAACGCTGCCTCATGTGTTTAATCCAGTTAGAGGGATTTTAAATCACTATGTGTTTAATCCAGTTAGAGGATTGTTAATGCCTGCCTTGTGTTTAATCAGTTAGCAGCGAGTTTCATGTCTACTTGTTTAAACTCATACAGTATTTTAATGCCTATGCTTTTTAATCCAGTTAGAGTGATTGTTATGGCCTATGTGTTTTAATCCAGTCGAGACGTGATGTTAATGCCTATGGTTTTAATCCATTAAGTGATTGTTAATGCCTATGTGGTTAATCCAGTTAGAGTGATTGTTAGTGCCTATGTGTTTAATTCCAGTTAGAGATGATTGTAATGCCTATGTGTTTAATCATTAAGAGTTGATTGTTAGTGCCTATGTGTTTAATCCAGTAGAGGGATTGTTAATGCCTATGTGTTAAATCCAGTTAGAGGGATTGTTAATGCCTGCCCTGTGTTTAATCCAGTTCGAGGATTGTTAGATGCCTATGTGTTTAATCCAGTTAGGGATTGTTATGCCTATCGTGTTTAATCCGTTACAGTGATTGTTAATGCCCTCGCCTATTGTGTTTAATCCAGTTAGAGGGATCAGGGATTGTTAATGCCTAAGTGATTAATCCAGTTAGATGATGATGTTAATCCTATGCGTTTTATCCAGTCTAAGGATGTTTAATGCCTCATGCGTGTTTAATCCAGTTTAGAAGTTGATTAATGCTGCCTATGTGTTTTAACTCCAGTTTAGAGGATTGTAATCCTGCCTATGTGTTTAATCCCTTCGAGAGGATGTTACATGCCTATGTGTTACATTAAGGATTGTTAATGCCTGAACCTTAAAATGTGTTTAATCCAGTTAGAGGGATTGTTAATGCCTATGTGTTTAATTCCAGTTAGAGGATTGTTAATGCCTATGTGTTTAATCATTAATGTTAATGCCTATTGTTTAATCCACTTAGGGATTGTTAACTGCCTATGTGTTAATCCAGTTAGAGTGATTGTTAATGCCTATGTGTTTAATCCAGTTAGAGGATTGTTATGCCTATGTGTTAGCCAGTAGAGTGATTTAATGCCTATGGTTTAATCCAGTTAGACTTTTGGGATTGTTAATGCCTACGTGTTTAATCCATTTTAAAGTGATTGTTCGGTTCTACCTATATGTTAACTCAGTTAAATGATTTTAAATGACTTGCCTATGTGTTTAATCCTGTGAGGGTTTGTTAATGCCTGCCTATGTATTTAAATCCAGTTCGAGTGATTTGGTATTGTCTGCCTATGTGTGTTAATCCAGTTAGACGTGATGCTTCAATGCCTATGTGTTTTAGTCCAGTTGGAGTGATTGTTATTGCCTATGTGATTAATCCAGTTATAGTGATTGTTAATGCCCATGTGTGTCAGAGTTAATTATCGTTAATGATATCTATGTGTTTAATCCATTTAAGTGATTGTTAATGCCTATGTGTTTAATCCATTGAGAGTTGATTTTTAATGCCTATGTGTTTAATGCAGTTAGAGTGATGTTCCAATGCCAATGTGTTTAATCCACTTAGAGGCATTGTTTAATGCTGCCTATGTGTTTAATCCCAAATATAGTGGTAGTTAATGCCTATGTCTTTAATCCATTTTCGAGTTTTTGTTAATGTCTATTTGTTTAACGCAGTTAGAGTGATTGTCAAAGCCTATGTGTTTAATCCAGGTAGAGTAATTATTCATGCCGCCTATGTGTTTTATAATTCAGTCTCGATGTGAATCTATGCCTGCCCTATGTTTAATCAGCTTAGGAGTGATTGCTAATTCCTGCCTATGTATTTTAATACAGTTAGCAGTGATTTGGTAATGTCTGCCTCATGTGATTTAATCTAGTTAAGTGATTGTAATGCTCTGTGTCTATCCAGTTAGATGTATTGTCAATCGCCTATGTGATTTAGTCCAGTTATAGTATTGTTAATGCCTATGTGTTGACATCCATTAGAGTGATTGTCAATGCCTATGTGTTTAAGTCCAGATTAGACAGTGATTGTTAATGCCTATGTGTTTATCCAAGTTGAGGAGTTTCTGTTAATGCCTGCCTAATGTTAATCCAATTAGAGTGATTGTTATGCCATGTGTGTTTAATCCCAGTTAGAGTGATTTTAATGCCTATATGTTTAATCCAGTTAGAGTGATTGTTATTGCCTATTGTGTTTAATCCAGTTAAGAGTGATTGTTAATGCCTATGTGTTTAATCCAGTTAGAGTGATTGTTATCCTAAATGTGTTTAATCCAGTTTAAAAATGTGTTAGCTGCCTATGTGTAATCCAGTTAGAGTTGTTGTTAATCTGCCTAATGTGTTTAATCCAATTAGAGTGATTGTTAATGCCAATGTTTTAATCCAGTAAGGTTTTTAATGCTATATGTTTATCCAGTTAGAGTGATTGTTAATGCCTATGTGTTTAATCCAGTTAGAGTGATTGTTAATGCCTATGTGTTTAATCCAGTTAGAGTGATTGTGATGCCTATGTGTTCAATCCATTTAAAATGATCGTTAGTGCCTATGTGTTTAATCCAGTTAGCAGTGATTGTTAACGCCTGACCTATGTGTTTTAATCCAGTTAGAGTGATTGTTAATGCCTATGTGTTTAATCCAGTTAGAGGGATTGTTAATGCCCTACCGTGTTAATCCATTTAAAAGTGATTGTCGTGGCTGCACCTGCTTATGTGTTTAACATCAGTTAAAGATTTTAATGACTGCCTATGCTGTCTTATCCTGTTCGAGGGTTTTAATGCCTGCCTATCGTATTTAATCCAGTTCGAGTAATTGTCGTACTTTCTGCGTATTTTCATATGTGTTTAATCCAGTTAGAGTGATTGTTAATGCCTATGTGTTTAATCCAGTTAGAGTGATTGTTGATGCCTATGTGTTTAATCCAGTTACACAGATTGTTAATGCCTGCCTATGTGTTTAATCCAGTTAGAGTGATTGTTGCTGCCTATGTGTGTCACGCCCTGACCATAGTTTGCGTTGTATGTTTCTATGTTTTGTGTGATATGAGTGGGCATTCTATGTTGTATGTCTAGTTTGTCTGTTTCTATGTGTTTGGCCTGATATGGTTCTCAATCAGAGGCAGGTGTTAGTCGTTGTCTCTGATTGGGAGCCATATTTAGGTAGCCTGTTTCTCTTTGTGGGTTGTGGGTGATTGTTCCTGTTCCTGTGTTCCTGTGTTTGTGTTCACTATACGGGACTGTTACGTTTTTGTTCGTTCGTTCACTTTATTGTTTTGTTCGTGGTTTAAGTATTCTTATTAAAATGAATACTCACCACGCTACGCATCTTGGTCCTCCTCTCTTTCGCCCGACGAAGAACGTTACAGAATCACCCACCACAACCGGACCAAGCAGCGTGGTACTCAGGAGCAGCGGGTTCAGGACTCTTGGACTTGGGAGATCTTGGATGGCAAGGGACCCTGGGTACAGCCGGGAGAATATCGCCGCCCCAAGGCAGAGCTGGAGGCAACGAAAGTCGAGAGGCGGTGGTATGAGGAGGCAGCACGAAAGCGCGGCTGGAAGCCCGAGAGGCAGCCCCAAAAATGTATTGGGGGGAGGGACACGGGGAGTGTGGCTAAGTCAGGTAGGAGACCTGAGCCAACTTCCCGTGCTTACCGTGGAGAGAGATGGTCCGGGCAGGCACCGTGTTATGCGGAGATACGCACGGTGTCTCCAGTACGTGTGCATTAGCCCGGTGCGGTACATAGCAGCACCTCGTATCGGCCGGGCTAGAGTGGGCATCGAGCCAGGTGCCCTGAAGCCGGCTCTACGCATCTGGTCTCCAGTGCATCTCCTCGGGCCGGGGTACATGGCACCAGCCCTACGCATGGTGTCCCCGGTTCACCAGCACAGCCCAGTGCGGCCTATTCCACCTCGCCGCACTGGCATGGCTACGGGGAGCATTCAGCCAGGTAGGGTTGGGCAGGGTCGGTGCTCGAGACCTGCAGTGCGCCTCCACGGTCCGGTCTATCCGGTGCCTCCTCCACGTACCAGGCCTCCAGTTCCAGCACCACGCACGAGACCTACAGTGGGCCTCCAGGGTCCAGTATGCCCTGTTCCTCCTCCCCGCACTCACCCTGAGGTGCGTGTTCCCAGCCCGGTACCACCAGTTCCGGCACCACGCACCAGGCCTACAGTGCGCCTCCAGGGTCCAGTATGCCCTGTTCCTCCTCCCCGCACTCGCCCCTGAGGTGCGTGTTCCCCAGCCCGTTACACCAGTTCCGGCCACACACCACCAGGGCCTACAAGTGCGCCTCCAGGTCCAGATCCCTAGTTCCTCTTCCCCGCACTCGCCCTGAGGGCGTTGTCCCCAGCCCGGAGGCTACCACCAGTTCCGCGACCACGCCACCAGGCCTACAGTGCCGCCTCAGCAGGCCTGAGCCGCCCTCTGTCCAGCGCCGCCTGAGCTTGCCCTCCTTTCCTGAGCCGCCTGAGCCGCCCCGTCTGTCCTGAAGCTGCCTGAGCCGCCCGTCTGTCTGAGCTCGCCTGGAGCCACCGTCTGTCCTTTGAGCCGCCCCATCTTCCTGAGCCGCCTGCAGCCCGCCCGATCCTGTCCAGAGGCGCCTGAGCCACCCTTCAGTACAAGAGGCGCCTGTCGCCCTTCATCCAGAGGCGCCTGGCACTGAGCCGCCTCGTCAGGAGCCGCCTGAGCCGCCTTCAGTCCAGAGGCGCCTGAGCCGCCCTTCAGTCCAGAGGCGCCTGAGCCGCCCTTCAGCCAGAGACACACCCGAGCCCCCTCATCCAGAGGCGCCTGGGCCGCCTGAGCTGCCCGTCAGTCCGGAGGCTGACCCGTCAGTCCGGAGCTGCCACTTCAGTCCGGAGCTGCCCTTCAGTCCGAGCTGCCCTCAGTCCGGAGCTGCCCTCAGTCCGGAGTGCCAGCAGCCCCTCGAGCTCCGAGCTGCCCTTCAGTCCGGAGCTGCCCTTCGTCGAGGTGCCCCTCAGTCCGGAAGCTGCCCCTCATCCGGAAGCGGCCCCTCAGTCCGGAGCTTCCCTCAGGTCCGGAATCGGGAGCTGCCCCTCAGTCCGGAGCTGCCCCTTCAGTCCGGAAGCTGCCCTTCAGTCCGGGAGCCGTGCAATGGCCCTTTCAGTCCGGACGCTGCCCCCTCAGTCCGGAGCTGCCCTTCAGTCCTGAGCTGCCCCTCAGTCCGGAGCTTGCCCTCAGTCCGGGCTTCCCTCCAGCTTTCGGAACTCCCCTCAGTCCAGAGGCGCTCCTCAGTCCAGTGGTGTCCTTATTTAGGATTCCCAGTCCAAGGTCGGCGACGAGGGTCGCCGCTCTAAAGAGGCCACTGAAGCGGGCAATGACTATGGTGGAGTGGGGTCCACGTCCCGCCCCAGAGCCGCCACCGCGGACAGATGCCCACCCAGGACCCTCCCCTATAGGTTTAGGTTTTGCGGCCGGAGTTCGCGAAAACTCCGGGGGGGGGGGGGGGGGGGGTACTGTCACGCCCTGACCATAGTTTGCGTTGTATGTTTCTATGTTTTGTTTGGTCAGGGTGTGATATGAGTGGGCATTCTATGTTGTATGTCTAGTTTGTCTGTTTCTATGTGTTTGGCCTGATATGGTTCTCAATCAGAGGCAGGTGTTAGTCGTTGTCTCTGATTGGGAGCCATATTTAGGTAGCCTGTTTTTCGTTGTGGGTTATTGTTCCTGTTCCTGTGTTCCTGTGTTTGTGTTCACTATACGGGACTGTTACGTTTTCGTTCGTTCGTTCACTTTATTGTTTTGTTCGTTGTTTAACTTCTTATGGCTGCATGGGCAGTATTGAGTAGCTTGGATGAAACGTGCACAGAGGTGCCCATATTAAACGGCCTGCTCCTTAGTCCCAGTTGCTAATATATGCATATTATTATTCATATTGGATAGACAACACTCTGAAGTTTCTAAAACTGTTTGAATTATGTCTTTGAGTATAACAGAACTCATATGGCAGGCAAAAACCTGAGAAGTTCCACTTCCTGTTTCAATTGTTTCTGAGGTGTCAGATTTTCAACCATGCTCTCAATTGAAATTACAGCGAGATATAGATGAATTTTCACTTCCTACGGCTTCCACTAGATGTCAATAGTCAACAGAACTTTGTCTGATGACTCTAATGTGAAGGGGGGCCGAAGGAGACAGGAATGAGTAATCACTTCCACGGGCTGATCACGCATTCACCATGCGCCTTCACATGAGTAGGACGTCCGTTCCATCGCTCTTCTGAAGTAAATTAAATTTCCGGTTGGAACGTTATTCAAGATGTATTCAACATTCTTTGAAAACTCTGTTTATTAAGTTTTACACACACACAGACAAGACAACACAAAGCAATATAAATAAAATACTCAACTAGAAAAAAATACAAATAATACATTTAAAAAAATAGCTTTAAAGATACCATACTTTAGACAAGTTAAACACACCAGGCAGAAGGCTACAAAGGTTAAAGGGCAATCTATAGTACAGGGACAGAGCAAACACCTCACCATTGTTCCTCTAAACAGTCAAGGGATAGGGGTGGAGAAATGCAACCACTCACAGACATTCATGGCCACAGACCGACCATCCACTGGACCAAAAATAAAACGTTTACAATGCTTTAAAATAAAAAATGAATAATAATCATTTTATGTGGGCGTGAACAAAATGTAAAAATAAAAATATCTGGGAAAAACAAGCTCACACCTTAGTCTCTTCCCGGGCAAGATGAACAAGGCATCTGCAGGTCACAATCAATATGCACATCAACCTTAATGCCCCCCCCCACCCCAGAAAAAAACACAAAGAAATGCTCATCCAACCCCTAAGTCACAGGGGGTCAAATACAGACTTATTTTGGTTTTAATAGGAATGCCATCAGAGGATGGACTGTTTAAAGTAAGACCGGAATGGAGCCCAAGCCTCATTAACCTTTACTTAACACCCATCCCAGATCCGGGAGCATCCTCATCAGTAAAAGCTGACTAGCATAGCCTAGCATAGCGCCACAAGTAAATAACAGCATATAAATATAATGAAATCACAAGTCCAATACAGCAAATGAAAGATAAACATCTTGTGAATCCAGCCATCATTTCCGATTTTTAAAATGTTTTACAGCGAAAACACAATATGTATTTCTATTAGCTAACCACAATAGCCAATAGCCAATATTTTCACCATTTTTCTACCGCATAGGTAGCTATCACAAAACCGACCAAATAGAGATATAATTAGTCACCAACCAAGAAACAACTTCATCAGATGACAGTCTTATAACATGTTATACAATAAATTTATGTTTTGTTCGAAAATGTGCATATTTGAGGTATAAATCATAGTTTTACATTGCAGCTACCATCAAAAATATCACCAAAGCAGCCAGAATAATTACAGAGAGCAACGTGAAATACCTAAATACTCATCATAAAACATTTATGAAAAATACATGTGTTACACAAATGAAAGATAAACATCTTGTGAATCCAGCCAATATTTCAGATTTTTTTGAAGTGTTTACAGCGAAAAAACACAATATAGCATTATATTAGCTTACCACAATAGCCAAACACACAACCGCATTTATTCACCGCATAGATAGCATTCGCAAAAACCAGCAAAATATATAAAAATAATCACTAACCTTGACCAACTTCATACAGATGACAGTCTTATAACATCAGGTTATACAATACACTTATGTTTTGTTCGAAAATGTGCATATTAGAGCTGCAAAACCGTGGTTATACATTGGGAATATGTAGCATCGATTCACCAGAATGTCCGGAGCTATTTTGGACACTCACCTAATCTGACCAAAGAACTCATCATAAACTTTACTAAAAAATACATGTTGTACAGCAAATGAAAGATACACTGGTTCTTAATGCAACCGCCGTGTTAGATTTAAAAAAATAACTTTACCATAACAAACAGCTTGCATTATTGCGAGACAGCGCCCGCCAAAACGGCAGAGAATAGGAATCAACATTTCCACAGAAATACGAAATAACATCATAAATTGTTCTTACTTTTGCTGAGCTTCCATCAGAATCTTGTACAAGGAGTCCTAGGTCCAGAATAAATCGTTGTTTGGTTTTAGAATGTCCTTTTCTCCTGTCGAATTAGCAACCTTAGCTAGCCATGTGGCGCGAACATGCCCATCTTCTCTCGACGCAAAAACGGAAAATTCCAAAACTCCCAATAAACGTTGAATAAAACTGATACAACTCGGTTGAAAAAAAACTACTTTATGATGTTATTATCACATGTATCAAATAAAATCAGAGCCGGAGATATCCGCCGTGTATACCGAACGCTTTTAGGAAGCCAATGTCGATGTACTTCGCGCGCCAGAGAAGACAAGAAAATTTCCAGACCTGCCACTCCAAAGCTCTTGTTCGGCCTCAGATCAAATCAAGTTTATTATATAGCCCTTCGTACATCAGCTAATATCTAAAGAAGTGCTGTACAGACACCCAGCCTAAAACCCCAAACAGCAAGCAATGCAGGTGTAGAAGCACGGTGGCTAGGAAAAACTCCCTAGAAAGGCCAAAACCTAGGAAGAAACCTAGAGAGGAACCAGGCTATGAGGGTGGCCAGTCCTCTTCTGGCTGTGCTGGTGGAGATTATAACAGAACTATGTCAAGATGTTCAAAATGTTCATAAGTGACAAGCATGGTCAAATAATAATCATGAATAATTTTCAGTTGGCTTTCATAGCCGATCATCAAGAGTTGAAAATAGCAGGTCCGGGACAGGGCGGTTCCATAACCGCAGGCAGAACAGCTGAAACTGGAATAGCAGCAAGCCAGGTGGACTGGGGACAGCAAGGAGCCATCACGCCCGGCAGCCCCGACGCACGGTCCCAGGGCTCAGGTCCTCCGAGAGAGAGAAAGAGAGAGAAAAGGAGAGAATTAGAGAGAGCCAAGATTTTCAAAATGTTCATAAATGACAAGCATGGTCAAATAATAATCAGGAATAAATGTCAGTTGGCTTTTCATAGCCGATCATTAAGAATTGAAAACAGCAGGTCTGGGACAGGTAGGGGTTCCATAACCCAGGGCAGAACAGTTGAAACTGGAATAGCAGCAGGGCCAGGCGGACTGGGACAGCAAGGAGTCATCATGCCCGGTAGTCCTGACGTATGGTCCTAGGGCTCCGGTCCTCCGAAGAGAGAAAGAAAGAGAGAAGGAGAGAATTAGAGAGAGCCAAGATTTTCAAAATGTTCATAAATGACAAGCATGGTCAAATAATAATCAGAAAAAAGTCAGTTGCTTTTCATAGCCGATCATAAGAGTTGAACAGGTATGGGTTCCATAACAGCAGGCAGAACAGTTGAAACTGGAACAGCAGCAAGCCAGGTGGACTGGGGACAGCCAAGGAGTCATCATGCCCGGTTTGCCGTGACGTATGGTCCTAGGGCTCAGGTTCTCCGAGAGAGAGAAAGAAAGAGAAAACGAGAGAATTAGAGAGAGCATACTTAAATTCACACAGGATACTGGATAAGATAGGAGAAGTACTCCAGGTATAACCAACTGACCCTAGCCCCCGACACATAAACTACTGCAGCATAAATACTGGAGGCTGAGACAGGAGGGGTCAGGAGACACTGTGGCCCCATCCGATGATACCCCCGGACAGGGCCAAACAGGAAGGATAAACCCCACCCACTCTGCCAAAGCACAGCCCCCACACCACTAAGGGATATCTTCAACCACCAACTTACAATCCTGAGACAAGGCCGAGTATAGCCCACAAAGATCTCCACCACAGCACAAACCAAGCTAGACACCCCTTCCACCTTCCACTGCCTGTTGACATCAGTGGAAGGCGTATGAAGTGCATGCATATCGATAAATATTAGACAATTGAATAGGCAGGCCCTGGAACAGAGCATCGTTTTCAGATTTTCATTCCTATATGGAAGTTTGCTGCAAAATGAGTTCTGTTTTACTCACAGATATAATTCAAACAGTTTTAGAAACTTGAGAGTGTTTTCTATCCAATAGTAATAATAATATGCATATTGTACGATCTAGAATAGAGTACGAGGCAGTTTAATTTGGGCACGATTTTTCCAAAGTGAAAACAGCGCCCCCCTATTGAGAAGAAGTTTTAACCCCTTTGATGTTCCACGAAATGTACTTGATCGCATTGTTTCGGCCCCTCTGGGCATTCCCGTTATACAACCCTGTCATTAGAGCATAGAATGGAAAAGCAATGAGCGCCCAAAAACCCCAGAATAACTTGGTCTCAGAGTAATAATGTACGGTGGTAGATGTTTGGAAAAAGTATTGAAAATACCTCCCAAACGAGGTACAAGCCTAAATAGAACATGTCTGTGAGAGTGCGGTCTTAAACCTAAACCCACAGTCCCGCTCTTTAAAGTCGCGTTTTGTTAGTGGATCAAACAGCCAAAAAGAGATAATCAATTTTTTAAATATTTTTTTTTAAGTGAATCCCTTGTGCAAAACGAAATTACAAAAGCACCACTGTAGATGTATATAATTATATTCCCAGTCTATAACAGGCATTGAGAGAGAAAATAAATAAAATGTATAGAGGCTCTCAGCCAAAAACCTAATTTGAAGTAAGGAAATCGTAGTAAGACAATCAAAAAAATAATAATATTATTATTATTATAATAGTTGTCTAGTTGACACTGAGACAGCTTACAACCAAGACCAAAAACTATGTGTGCGCAACGTTGAACGCTTGCTTGGCATAAATGACGCTCAAAACCTTTAAAATTGAAGTGAAGACCCCAAAAAACGTGTAGCCTCGGGAAACATTTACTGTTTACTGGGTCAATGCAAAAAGGATGCAGTAAACAAATAACCAATAATATTTTGAGTCACTGAGACACTATGTAAACAAACTGAATAGGTGAGCCAGACAGCCTAAAAACACAGGAGTTAAGTAAAAACCTCAATACAATGAAATTAAAATGACAATGCTTGTAAGGCAAGCACACTAGATGATCAAAACATTAGATCACATCAAATAAGCCTGAATGGGTTCGCCAACCTCCCAACTATACAAGACTAGCATGTTATAACTAAGCATAATTGTACCACAGGTGGGTTACTTACTATCCACAGTTCGCAAGCAACAGTTGCTGAACTGTGAGCAAGTTCAAGACTTCTGATGTGACGTTGAATGTGAGAGATAGCCTCACATTCAACGTTCAACGGGATTCGCAGTCCATACTTCACACCTGGATGGTCCCGAAGTAGCGCTTGGCCTGTCCGAAAGCTGCGCGCTGCCTGGAAACAGTGGGTGAGTAGTCCTGGTAGATGGAGAACCTCTGTCCTTGAAAGCTCATAGTGGTAATTGCGGGCTCGTCGGAGAATCTCCATCTTCTCATGGAAAAAGTGCACTCGAAGAATTATGTCACGGGGCCTCTCCCCATCCCGGGGCTTTGGGCGCAGCGACCGGTGGGCACGATCAATCAGGGCTTTTCATCTAAGGCAAGAACATCCTTCAGCAGCCCAGAAACGAAATCCGTGGCGCGAGGCATTTCCGCTGAATCTGGGACCGATACAAGTCTCAGGTTGTTGCTGCGAGAGAATCCCTCTAAACTCACACAGCTCTCCTTCACCTTTTTCAAATCCGCAGCTAGGCGTTTCACGTCAGCCTCCAGGGATGTAGTTAAGTTAGGTCACCATCAAACCACAATAAGCACAGCCATTTTCCAGCGAAAGATAGCAGTCAGAAAAAGCAGAAATAGAGATCAAATGAATCACTAATCTTTGATTATCTTCATCAGATGACACTCATAGGACTTCATGTTACACAATACATGCATGTTTTGTTTGATAAAGTTCATATTTATAACAAAAAATCGGAGTTTAC
Organism: Salvelinus sp. IW2-2015; assembly: GCF_002910315.2. Lineage (NCBI taxonomy): Eukaryota > Metazoa > Chordata > Actinopteri > Salmoniformes > Salmonidae > Salvelinus > Salvelinus sp. IW2-2015. The sequence goes on from NW_019942842.1 coordinate 54,805, forward strand.
ATTGGCGCGTTAGATTCACTAGTTCCAAAAACATCCAGTGATAGTGCATAGCCACATCGTTTCAACAGAAATACTCATCATAAATGTAGATGATAATACAAGTTATACACATGGAATTATAGATATACCTCTCCTTAATGCAACCGCTGTGTCAGATTTCAAAAAAACTTTACGGAAAAAGCAAATCAGGCAATAATCTGAGACGGAGCTCAGAACAATAGCCAAATTAGCCGCCATGTTGGAGTCAACAGAAACCAGAAATTACATGATAAATGTTTCCTTACCTTTGATGAACTTCATCAGAATGCAGTCCTAGGAATCCCAGGTCCACAATAAATGCTTGATTTGTTCGATAATGTCCGTTATTTATGTCCAATTAGCTACTTTGGTTCGCGCCTTCGAAAACAATTCCAAAGTCAGAAAGCGCCTCCACTATAACGTGACGAAATGTCCAAAAGTTCTGAAACAGTCAGTAGAAACATGTCAAACGATGTACTGAATCAATCTTTAGAATGTTGTTAACGAGGGGGATTGGAGGGACGCCATGTGCGACTGACGTGTTTTCCGTTTGCTCCCGTGGTATTTTTAAAGTTTATGTGAATTTTGCAGCAGAACTGTATTTATTTTCATTTATTATTTTGGTGATCCCTTTCCGTAAAAACCAAGACTACTTTGCTTCCGAATGTCAGCATGTCGACGAAACATAAGGCCAAAAGCATGACTTTGAGAAAACCCGGCCTACAAGACCCACTCTCATCACCGCCCTCTCCTGAGCCTGACGGCCCAGGGACTCACACTTTACCCGGGGGGATGGCTTGGCCTGGCGGCGCTGAAATGAACATTTTCGAGGCCATCATACTACTACGCTCTGAGATAGTTGAAATGAAAACGGAGGTGGTTGCTACAATTGAGGCCCGAATACAGGAGGTTTCTGATACTTTAAAAGCAGATCTAACCATCCTGCGGAACGAGACGGTGCCAGCAATCACATCACTCAAAACAACAACGGCGTTGCACACTACAACGATTGCAGCACTGGAAACCTCTGCTACAAATGTCTTCGACTTAAGTATTCTTATTAAAATGAATACTCACCATGCTGCACATTGGTCCTCCGATCCTTCCTACTATTCCTCCTCAGAAGATGAGGAAGACGAGCGTTACAATGTGTTTAATCCAGTTAGACAGATTGTTAATGCCTGCCTATGTGTTTACTCCAGTTTGAGTGATTGTTAATGCCTATGTGTTTAACCAAGTTACAGTGATTGTTGATGCCTATGTGTTTACTCCAGTTAGAGTGATTGTTAATGCCTGCCTATTTGTTTAATCCAGTTATAGTGATTGTTAAGGTTATGTGTTTAATCCAGTTACAGTGATTGTTAATGCCTACCTATATGTTTACTCCAGTTAGAGGGATTGTTAATGCCTATGTGTTTAATCCAGTTAGAGGGATTGTTAATGCCTGCCTATGTGTTAAATCCAAAAAAAAAGGGCTACCTAAGTATGGTTCTCAATCAGAGACAACGATAGACAGCTGCCTCTGATTGAGAACCACACCCGGCCAAACACAAAGAAATAGAAAACATAGAAATAAAGAAACTAGAATGCCCACCCTAGTCCAACGTCTATGTGTTTAGTCCAGTTAGAGTGATTGTTGATGCCTATGTGTTGACTCCAGTTAGAGTGATTGTTAATGCCTATGTGTTTCATCCAGTTACAGTGATTGTTAATGCCTATGTGTTTAATCCAGTTAGAGTGATTGTCAATGCCTGTGTGTTTAATCAGGTTAGAGTGATTGTTAAATCCTGCTTATTTGTTTAGTCCAGTTAGAGCGATGATTAATGCCTATGTGTTTAATCCTGCTTTATCACCATCACCTTGCTTTGATGAGAAACAGAGCCATATACTTTTGAAGTCAATGAACAGTACAGTGTTGTAGGCTATATGCTTTAGGACTTACCTTGGAGGGAATAGGGAACCGGGTTTGCTCAGCCTTGCCTGGAGTGTGGATGGCAGTCAGGGGAGGAGGCCAGGAGTGGGTCATCTCCTGCAGGGAGAGACATTACTCAGGTCAGCCACATAACGTATACAGTTGAAGTAGTAAGTTTACATACACTTAGGTTGGAGTCATTAAAACTTGCTTTTTAACCACTCCACAAATTTCTTGTTAACAAACTATAGTTTTGGCATGTCGGTTAGGACATCTACTATGTGCATGACACAAGTAATTTTTCCAACAATTGTTTACAGACAGATTATTTCACTTATAATTCACTGTATCACAATTCCAGTGGGTCAGAAGTCTAAATACACTAAGTTGACTGTGCCATTAAACAGCTTGGAAAATTCCAGAAAATTATGTCATGGCTTTAGAAGCTTCTGATAGGCTAATTTACATAATTTGAGTCAATTGGATGTGTACCTGTGGATGTATTTCAAGGCCTACCTTCAAACTCAGTGACTCTTTGCTTGACATCATGGAAAAATCCAAAGAAATCAGCCAAGACTTCAGAATTCAGACCTCCACAAGTCTGGTTCATCCTTGGGAGCAATTTCCAAACGCCTAAAGGTACCACGTTCATCTGTACAAACAATAGTACACAAGTATAAACACCATGAGACCACGCAGCCATCATACCGCTCATGAAGGAGACGTGTTCTGTCTCCTAAAGATGAATGTACTTAGGTGCGAAAAGTGCAAATCAATCCCAGAACAACAGCAAAGGATATTGTGAAGATGCTAGAGAAAACAGGTACAAAAGCATCTATATCCACAGTAAAACAAGTCCTATATCGACATAACCTGAAAGGCCGCTCAGCAAGGAAGAAGCCACTGCTCCAAAACCGCCATAAAAAATGCCAGACTACGGTTTGCACTTGCACATGGCAACAAAGATCGTACTTTTTGGAGAAAAAAATGGGGAGGCTTGCAAGCCGAAGAACACCATCCCAACCGTAAAGCACGGGGGTTGAAGCATCATGCTGTGGGGGTGCTTTGCTGCAGGAGGGACTGGTGCACTTCACAAAATAGATGGCATCATGAGGAGGAAAATGATGTGGATATAGTGAAGCAACATCTCAAGACATCAGTCAGGAAGTTAAAGCTTGGTCGCAAATGGGTCTTCCAAATGGACAATGACCCCAAGCATACTTCCAAAGTTGTGGCAAAATGGCTTAAGGACAACAAAGTCAATGTATTGGAATGGCCATCACAAAGCTCTGACCTCAATCCCATAGAACATTTGTGGGCAGAACTGAAAAACTGTGTGAGAGCAAGGAGGCCTACAAACCTGACTTAGGTACACCAGCTCTGGCAGGAGGAATTGCCCGAAATTCACCCAACTTACTGTGGGAAGCTTGTAGAAGGCTACCCAAAGCATTTGACCCAAGTTAAACAATTTTAAGGCAATGCTACCAAATACTAATTGAGTGTATGTAAACTTCTGTGTCACGCCCTGGCCTTAGTTATCTTTGTTTTCTTTATTATTTTTAGTTAGGTCAGGGTGTGACATAGGGGATGTATGTGTTTTGTATTGTCTAGGGMMTTTTGTATGTTTATGGGGCAGTGTTCAGTCTAGGTGTTTATGTAGGTCTATGGTTGCCTYGATTGGTTCTCAATTAGAGACAGCTGTCTATCGTTGTCTCTGATTGGGAACCATATTTAGGCAGCCATATTCATTGGGTATGTCGTGGGTGATTGTCTATGTCTATGTCGCCTGTGTCTGCACTTTTGTTTATATAGCTTCACGTTCGTCGGTTTATTCTTTTGTCTAGTTTGTATAGTGTTTGTTTAGTTTTCGTCTTCATTAATAAAGAAGATGTATTCATTTCACGCTGCGTCTTGGTCCTCCTCTCTATCACATTACGACGATCGTGACATTCTGACCCACTGCGAATGTGATGAAAGAAATGAAAGCTGAAATAAATCACTCTCTACTATCATTCTGACATTTCACATTCTTAAAATAAAGTGGTGATCCTAACTGGCCTAAAACAGGGAATTTTTAATAGGATTAAATGTCAGGAATTGTGAAAAACTGAGTTTAAATGTATTTGGCTAAGGTGTATGTAAACTTCCGACTTCAACTGTATTTAGATTGTTGGGCCAAATGTTTACATTTTGAATATTGTTCTAATTTTAGACATTCAGTTACATAGTATTGTTTAAATATTCCCCATGTAATGTTAATGGAGAGCTAACATGGCTGCCATAGAATGTTGTAGTGTCATGTAAATGCATCATGATGCAGAAACCACATTGGCCCAACTCTCTAGATACATGGTTCTGATGGAACCAGATAAAAGGTTAACCATAAAAAACCAAATTAGCTCATAGTTCTAAAAGATTCCAAATTATCAAAATCAAGAGAACAGTAAATAGTGTAATTTCCCTCTTTGATGTGGGAATTAAATATTTATCAAGAGCAGAGTTTTCTTTCATCACTCGTCAAGGAGGCGCCTTTGAGAGATAAAGGTCCAATAAATTCTGAATTCGATTTCAATTTCAATTTGTTTGAAGGGTAAGAAGGGAGTTGGGGTGTGTAGTACGTGCAGTATGCGATCTACTTGGGAGGCATGGCAATGTGTAGTCCTCGAGTGACTGCAAAACACTCCTAATAGTTATTGAATTGTTTTGATATCTGGTCGTGCCCAAGGGGAAAGCTCTGACCCCTCCAGTCTCATTATATCCAAAGATACTCCAATGCCATTGAAGTGATTGTTTTTTGGTTCACTGGCATTTCTATTGCTTTCAGTTGTAATGATCACACTTGGCGCTGGGAAAGAGGTTGATAATGAGCGAAGGACATAATCAGATTCAGGGACTTGCTAATCACATTGTCTTGTCTCTGCTCTGCCAGAGGAGTGATCCTGTTCAGGAACAGTTTAAAGTGCCATTAGAAAAAGGGTGGCCTCTGTCACAGTCACACTCACGCTGGTAGTCCAGCAGTTAGAGGCGAGCCGAGCCAGCAACCGGAGGGTTGCCAGTTCAAATCCCTGGTCTGATCAGAAAAATCTAACGGGAAGTGAGCTGGCAAACAGATGGTTGCTGGCATTAAATCCTAGTTGCTATTGCCTGCTGTTGTGCCCTTCAGCAAGGCACTTAACCTCCCACAACAGCTCCCTGGGTGCCCAGTGTGAACTGCGCCTCTCCAAAACATCTATACTGTATGTCTTTCGGAGGGGTTCGGTTAAAAGCGGAAGACACATTTTGGTTGGACCATTAAAGTGATCTTAATCACATTTCCAGCCTGTTAATCTTGGCTCTGGTTCATTTATACCACAGACGGCATGCTAGCCATGTCACTCTGTGCTAGCGTGAGGACAGAACATCCTTCCACAGACGGCATGTTAGCCATGTCCTGCTGTGCTAGCGTGAGGACAGAACATCCTTCCACAGACGGCATGTTAGCCGATGTCCTGCTGTGCTAGCGTGAGGACAGAACATACTTCCACAGACGGCATGTTACCCATGTCCTGCTGTGCTAGCGTGAGGACAGAACATCCTTCCACAGACGGCATGTTAGCCATGTCCTGCTGTGCTAGCATGAGGACAGAACATCATTCCACAGACAGCATGTTAGCCATGTCCTGCTGTGCTAGCATGAAAACAGAACATCTTCCACAGACGGCATGTTAGCCATGTCCTGCTGTGCTAGCATGAGGACAGAGCATCATTCCACAGACGGCATGTTAGCCATGTCCTGCTGTGCTAGCGTGAGGAGAAAACATCCTTCCACAGACGGCATGTTAGCAATGTCACTCTGTGCTAGCGTGAGGACAGAACATCATTCCACAGACAGCACGTTTGCCATGTCCTGCTATGCTAGCGTGAGGAGAGAACATCATTCATGTGGGCAGGCATGAGAGTGATGAGAATTGGATGCTGGTTTGTAGCTCAACTACATTATCCTCAAATCCATTTAAAACAAAAAGTCAACTGCATGGCCACTGTTACATAAAGTACCTTCAGAAAGTATTCAAACCCTTGACTTTTTCCACATTTTGTTTTGTTACAGGCTTACAGCCTGCATTTAAAATTGATTAAATTGAGATTTTGTGTCACTGGTCTACACACAATATCCCATAATGTCAAAATGAAATTATGTTGAAAAGTTGAAAAGTCTTGAGTGAATAAGTACACATGAAGTTGGAAGTTTACATACACTTAGGTTGGAGTAATTAAAACTCGTTTTCAACCAGCTTGGAAAATTCCAGAAAATTATGTCATGGCTTTAGAAGCTTCTGATAGGCTAATGGACATCATTTGAGTCAATTGGAGGTGTACCTATGGATGTATTTCAAGGCCTACCTTCAATCTCAGTGCCTCTTTGCTTGACATCATGGGAAAATCAAAAGATATCAGCCAAGACCTCAGAAAGAAATGTAGACCTCCACAAGTCTGGTTCATCCTTGGGAGCAAACGCCTGAAGGTACCACTGTTCATCTGTACAAACAACAGTACGCAAGTATAAACACCATGGGACCACGCAGCCATCATACCGCTCAGGAAGGAGACGCGTTCTGTCTCCTAGAGATGAACGTACGTTGGTGTGAAATGTGCAAATCAATCCCAGAACAACAGCAAAGGATATTGTGAAGATGCTGGAGGAAACAGGTACAAAAGTATCTATATCCACAGTAAAACGAGTCCTATATCGACATAACCTGTAAGGCCGCTCAGCAACGAAGAAGCCACTGCTCCAAAACCACCATAAAAATGCCAGACTACGGTTTGCAACTGCACATGGGGACAAAGATCGTACTTTTTGGAGAAATGTCCTCTGGTCTGATGAAACAAAAATATTATTTTTTGGGCCATAATGACCATCGTTATGTTTGGAGGAAAAATGGGGAGGCTTGCAAGCCGAAGAACATCATCCCAACCGTGAAGCACGGGGGTGGCAGCATCATGTTGTGGGGATGATTTGCTGCAGGAGGGACTAGTGCACTTCACAAAATAGATGGCATCATGAGGAATGAAAATTATGTGGATATATTGAAGCAACATCTCAAGACATCAGTCAGGAAGTTAAAGCTAGGTTGCAAATGGGTCTTCCAAATGGACAATGACCCCAAGCATATTTCCAAAGTTGTGGCAAAATGGCTTAAGGACAACAAAGTCAAGGTATTCTAGTGACCATCACAAAGCCCTGACCTCAATCCTAACTCAGTTACACCAGCTCTGTCAGGAAGAATTGCCCAAAATTCACCCAACTTATTGTGGGATGCTTGTGGAAGGCTACCCGAAACGTTTGACCCAAGTTAAACAATTTACTAATTAAACAATACTAATTTAGTGTTTGTAAACTTCTGACCCACTGGGAATGTGATGAAAGAAATAAAAGCTGAAATAAATCATTCTCTCTACTATTTGTCTGACATTTCACATTCTTAAAATAAAGTGGTGATCCTAACTGGCCTAAGACAGGGAATTTCTACTAGGATTAAATGTCAGGAATTGTGAAAAACTGAGTTTAAATGTATTTGGCTAAGGTTTATGTAAAATTCCGACTTCAGCTCTATTCATCCCCTTTGTTATAGCAAGTCTAAATAAGTTCAGGAGTAGAAATGTGTTTAACAAGTCACATAATAAGTTGCATGGACTCACTCTGTGTGCAATAATGGTGTTTATCCTGATTTTTGAATGACTACCTCATCTCTGTACCTCACACACAATTATCTGTAAGGTCCCTCAGTCGAGCAGTGAATTTCAAACAGAGATTCAACCACAAATACCAGGGAGGTTTTCAAATAGCTCACAAAGAAAGGCTCCTATTGGTAGAAGGGTAAAAATAAAGAAAAGCAGACATTGAATATCTCTTTGAGCATGGTGAAGTTATTACTTACATTTTTGAATGTGTATCAATACACCCAGTCACTACAAAGGTACAGGCATCCTTCCTAACTCAGTTGCCGGAGAGGAAGGAAACAGCTCAGGGATTTCACCATGAGGCCAAATGTAACTTTAAAACAGTTACAGAGTTTAATGGCTGTGATAGGATCAACAATATTGTAGTTACTAATCAATAATAACCTAATTGACAGAGTGAAAAGAAGGAAGCCTGTACAGTAAACAAATATTCCAAAACATGCATCCTGTTTGCAACAAGGCTCTAAAGTAATACTGCAAAAAAAAAATCGGCAAATCCAATACAACACAATACTGTGTATCACTCTCCATATTTTCAAGCATAGTGGTGGCTGCATCATGTTATGGGTATGCTTATTATGGAGCTAAGCACAGGCAAAATCCTAGTGGAAAACCTGCTTCAGTTTGCTTTTCACTAAACACTGGGAGATTAATTCACTTTTCAGCAGGACAATAACCTAAAACACAAGGCCAAATCTGCACTGGAGTTGTTACCAAGAAGACAGTAAATGTTCCTGAGTGGAAGAGTTACAGTTTTGACTTTTATCTACTTGAATGGCAAGACCTAAAAATGGTTGTCTAGCAATAATTATCAATGATTATGACAGAGCTTATAGAATTTTGAAAAGGCTAATGGGCAAATGTTGTGGAAGGAGCTTTAGCCTTGTTCACATTCGCAGTTCGAAGTGACTCAAATCCAATTTTTTTGCATATCCGTCTCGAATCTGTTCTTGTTCTTGTAGTCTGAACAGCCAACAAACATATGGAATCGGATATTTGAAGCCACATTTCCAACCACCTTCGTTGGTGGTTTCGAAGTCAGATTAAAATCCGATTTCTGGCCATGTGACTTGTGTCTGAACGGTCAAATCTGATTTATTTGCCCTCAAGTGGTTTTTAGACTGTTATTCGGCACATTATGTTCCTTGCAAGCTACTCACTCTGTTGACAGTTTGTTAAGAACATGTGGTAGCTAACTAGCTTGTTAATTGTTTACAAAGAAATGAGTGAATGTGCTAGAAAGCTAAACAGCCACCAAGATAGCTAGTTGACTGCCATGGCTAGTCAAAAAGGACTTGTTTTGAAAGTTGGATTATTTTATGAGGCTTTAAAAGTGTTTCTTACAGTATGATTCTTAACATTCAAAGCAACCGGGTAACGTTCATGGCAGGCATTGTTGTCACCTTAGCTTGCTACATAACTTCTAAGTGATAGGACGCAGGAGCACCACCACCAATCAGCCTACACCACTGAACACACACTTGTCGTTACTATGACAACTAGCATAGCCTTGTCAGCAAATGACTACTGTCTGAACACACACAAATCCGATTTGGTCACTTGTAACTTGCTGTTTGGACAGTCAGTGGTCCAAAACGGATTTGAAAAACACAACTGATTTGAAAATGAAAGCATGCAATGTGAACAAGGCATTAGAGACTTACCCAGAAAGACTCCGTTGTAATCGCTGTCAAAGGTGATTCTAACATGTATTGACTCAGGGGGTCCTTACTAAACATATTGCCTATTGTGTCATGTATAGGGATCTGAGATCAATAAATTCCTAAAATTACTGTACATTTTCTTATGAACCGTTCCACTGATCATGAAGTAGTAGAGGGGTAATTTTCAATGTATACAATGTATCCTTTTCCTGAGGAAGAATACATGTGTTTCTGCCATTTTCCTTCTTTCAGACACGTCTGGGTGAGCTTTTAAAGGATGGACTCGTTATACTCCAGCATCATATAGGATAACATGTTATAAAGCGACTCCAGGTCTCCTATACAGGATAACATGTTATAAAGCGACTCCAGGTCTCCTATACAGGATAACATGTTATAAAGGGACACCAGGTCTCCTACGCAGGATAACATGTTATAAAGGACCTGGAGTCCCTTTATACAATGTTATCCTGATAGGAGACCTGGAGTCCCTTTATACAGGTTATTCCTGCTAGGAGACCTGGAGTCCCTTTATAACATGTTATTCCTGCATAGGAGACCTGGAGCCCTTTATAACATGTTTATCCTATAGGAGACCTGGAGTCCCTTTATAACATGTTATCCTGCATAGGAGACCTGGAGTCCCTTTATAACATGTTACCTGTATAGGAACCTGGAGTCCCTTTATAACATGTTATCCTGCATAGGAGACCTGGAGTCCCTTTATAACATGTTATCCTGCGTAGGAGACCTGGAGTCCCTTTATAACATGTTATCCTGCTATAGGAGACCTGGAGTCCCTTTAAACATGTTATCCTGTATAGGAACCTGGAGTCCCTTTATAACAATGTTATCCTGTATAGGAGACCTGGAGTCCTTTATAACATGTTATCCTGCATAGAGACTGGAGTCCCTTTATAACATGTTATCCTGCATAGGAGACCTGGAGTCCTTTATAACATGTTATCCTGCGTAGGAGACCTGGAGTCCCTTTATAACATGTATCCTCGTAGGAGACCTGGAGTCCTTTATAACATGTTATCCTGCATAGGAGACCTGGAGTCCCTTATACATTTATCCTGCATAGGAGACCTGAGTCCCTTTATAACATGTTATCCTGATAGGAGACCTGGAGTCCCTTTATAACATGTTATCCTGTATAGGAGACCTGGAGTCCCTTTATAACATTGTATCCTGATAGGAGACTGGAGTCCCTTTTATACATGTTATCCTGCATAGGAGACCTGGAGTCCCTTTATAAACATGTTATCCTGCTAGGAGACCTGGAGTCCTTTATAACATGTTATCCTGCGTAGGAGACCTGGAGTCCCTTTATAACATGTTATCCTGCGTAGGAGACCTGGAGTCCCTTTATAACATGTTATCCTGTATAGGAGACCTGGAGTCCCTTTATAACATGTATCCTGATAGGAGACCTGGAGTCCCTTTAATACATGTTTATCCTGTATAGGAGACCTGGAGTCCCTTTATAACATGTTATCCTGTATAGGAGACCTGGAGTCCCTTATAACATGTTATCCTGCGTAGGAGACCTGGAGTCCTTTATAACATGTTATCCTGTATAGGAGACCTGGAGTCCCTTTATAACATGTTATCCTTATAGGAGACCTGGAGTCCCTTTAACAGTGATCCTGTGCGTAGGAGACCTGGAGTCCCTTTATAACATGTTATCCTGTATAGGAGACCTGGAGTCCCTTTATAACATTTATCCTGCATAGGAGACCTGGAGTCCTTTATAAATGTTATCCTGTATAGGAGACCTGGAGTCCCTTTATAACATGTTATCCTGTATAGAGACCTGGAGTCCCTTTAAACATGTTATCCTGTATAGGAGACCTGGAGTCCCTTTATAACATGTTATCCTGCATAGGATCCTGAGTCCTTATAACATGTTATCCTGCATAGGAGTCCTGGAGTCCCTTTATAAACATGTTATCCTGTATAGGAGACCTGAGTCCCTTTATAACATGTTATCCTGTATAGGAGACCTGGAGTCCCTTTATAACATGTTATCCTGTATAGGGACCTGGAGTCCCTTTATAACATGTTATCCTGTATAGGAGACCTGGAGTTCCCTTTATAACATGTTATCCTGGATAGGAGACCTGGAGTCCCTTTATAACATTGTATCCTGTATAGAGACCTGGAGTCCCTTATAACATGTTATCCTGTATAGGAACTGAGTCCCTTTATAACATGTTATCTGTATAGGAGACCTGGAGTCCCTTTATAACATGTTATCCTGCATAGGAGACCTGGAGTCCTGTATAACATGTTATCCTGCGTAGGAGTCCTGGAGTCGCTTTATAACATGTTATCCTGTATAGGAGACCTGGAGTCCCCTTATAACATGTTATCCTGCATAGGAGACCTGGAGTCCCTTTATAACATGTTATCCTGCGTAGGAGTCCTGGAGTCCCTTTATAACATGTTATCCTGCGTAGGAGACCTGGAGTCCTTTATAACATGTTACCTGCGTAGGAGTCCCTGGAGTCCCTTTTATAACAGTTATCCTGTATAGGAACCTGGAGTCCCTTGATAACATGTTATCCTGCATAAGAGACCTGGATTCCCTTTATAACATGTTATCCTGCGTAGGGACCTGGAGTCCCTTTATAACATGTTATCCTGCGTAGGAGACCTGGAGTCCCTTTATAACATGTTATCCTGTATAGGAGACCTGGAGTCCCTTTATTAACATGTTATTCCTGCATAGGACCTGGATTCCCTTTATAACATGTTATCCTGCGTAGGAGACCTGGAGTCCCTTTATAACATGTTATCCTGCATAGGAGACCTGGAGTCCCTTTATAACATGTTATCCTGCATAGGAGACCTGGATTCCCTTTATAACATGTTATCCTGCGTAGGAGACCTGGAGTCCCTTTATAACATGTTATCCTGCGTAGGAGTCCTGGAGTCCCTTTATAACATTTATCCTGCGTAGGAGACCGGAGGTCCCTTTATAACATGTTATCCTCATAGGAGTCCTGGAGTCGCTTTATAACATGTTATCCTGCGTAGGAGACCTGGAGTCCCTTTATAACATGTTCCTTATATAGGAGACCTGGAGTCCCTTTATAACATGTTATCCTGCGAAGGAGACCTGGAGTCGCTTTATAACATGTTATCCTGCGTAGGAACCTGGAGTCGCTTTATACATGTTATCCTGCGTAGGAGACCTGGAGTCCCTTTAAACATGTTATCCTGCGTAGGAGACTGGAGTCCCTTTATAACATGTTATCCTGCGTAGGAGACCTGGAGTCGCTTATAAACATGTTATCCTGCATAGGAGTCCTGAGTTGCTTTATAACATGTTATCCTGCGTAGGAGACCTGGAGTCGCTTTATAACATGTTATCCTGCGTAGGAGTCCTGGAGTCCCTTTATAACATGTTATCCTACATAGGAGACCTGGAGTCGCTCTATAACATGTTATCCTGCATAGGAGTCCTTAGAGTCCCTTTTATAAACATGTTATCCTGCATAGGAGACCTGGAGTCGCT
>NW_019942842.1:72626-76669 GCF_002910315.2 Salvelinus sp. IW2-2015
TCTCCTATGCAGGATAACATGTTATAAAGGGACTCCAGGTCTCCTATACAGGATAACATGTTATAAAGGGACTCCAGGTCTCCTATACAGGATAAGTGTGTAATAGGAATTTCCAGTTGAACAAAAAGAAGAGCAGTCGTAGGTAAAGTTAATCAAAAATCTGTCTGGTTTAAGTTGCAAAAGGGAGACACCTCCAGCACAGAAGCAGAGAAAATGTAAAGTGTCTGCTTGATAATTGTCCCCTCTGGGCAAGCCTGCTTAGAGGATGAACTCTGGTATTCACCACCATGGATAATATGTTTTTAAAGGATTCCTAAAATATTAAAAGGGGAATGGGCCTAAATGGATGAGCACAAGGTCATGTTGCACCAATGGCAATTATATATGAGATAGAACCAGATCCCACCAGATCAAACAGCATCCACTCAGAGGAACAGATAATGAACACCAGTCCCTTCAGGTCCCCTATGTTATTCTCAGAGTGGTGTCCCAGTGATAGTAGTTATGTTCCTGTCACAGTGTAGACACTTCTCTTACTGTCACTAACGAGTCACAATCAACCTTTCACCCTCGATCCCTGTTTATTGAAGATGAAATCTCCCATCATTCATGTCTGTATTATCTCATCTACCAGGCAGAGAAGAAGGAAGCATCTCTTATCTGTCACATTGTGACTATATACTGTACAGATGAGTAACACCAAACCATGCAGTGAAATGTTCTTCTTGAATTAGAAAATACGTATTTATGTTCAGCTGAATAATGCAAATGAGTTTGGGCCAATTAACAAGAGCAAATCAGTCTCCTCAGTTTAGCTTTAGGGGATGACATTTATCACAGGCTGCAAATTGATATAAACATTTCTCTACTCCCATTAGGATGTTATTTTCCTGAACAATAACTGTGTATGGTATAAATAATATTTTGTAGCCATACTTTCATTCTTTCAATAATATATTGGATAGTCTTCCCTTGATGATAAGTGCTTGAGCTGCTGCTGCAAAGATAAATGATGCATTTCCACCAATTACATCACGACTATGTGCTGTAATGCTGTGCTGTAATTTCAGTTCCACCACCACAAAAGCTCTTTTAATTGCATGTTTAAGACAGAAGCGACTAGCTGTCCTTTAAAGCAGTGTGATATACAACTATTTCATTACACTTAATGTGCTGGAGTGATTTAAGCAATCTAGCAATGCCCCTGGGATGCATCTCTCTCTAATTCCACAATCTCATAGTATTATTATTATTATGATTAGCCACAGTGTTTTTTCACAAGTAGTGTCCTCATTCTAACTCAGGTCGTTATGATTCCTGTTTTAGCACCCTGCCTGCACCAGCACCTCCTTCTCTGACTTGGTAAAGCGTAAACAGATGGCCCTGTACCATCGGAGATAACAGCACATCACAGCAGATGGCAGTCTGAAGGGCACAGACCCCAACATCATCATGCTGAGGATAGAGGGAGGAGAGGAGGGACTGAACCTTGGGGTAATGATCTTACACCTCAAGTCCTTTTCCTCCCAGTGTCCCTAAGGTCCAGTGATATGCTTTCACATAGCACCCTAGTAGAAACTCTACAATTAATCGATTAATTTAAGTAGATCGACAGGTTTTGGAAATTGGGTCATCTTTATTCATAAAACCTATAGCAAATTAACCACAAAAAACATTTGCATATTAATTGATATTGGCATACACATTTGAATAACAATTTCAGACAGCAATATTATGTTTATCTGAAAATCTTAGTGGGTTTTATTAGTAACTTCACGTAATTGTCTGAAATGGAATGTTTTCACATGGAGCGTCAACTCTGGATCTGTTTAACTTTGTAATGCATCTCCATGGAAATGATTATGACTGAAATGAAACATATGGCAGCTGTCAGTAGAAAAGGAGGTAAAAAAATGGTGAATTATGCATCTTTGAAGTTACTCTCATTAAATACACAGACAGTCGGGTAAACAAGAGTCAAAGATAGTAGGTCTATTTAAAGGACTGACCAGTACAATAGTGTAAGTGGAGTTTTTTTGTCACACAACACAATGCCACAGATGTCTCAAGTTGAGGGACTGTGCAATTGGCATGCTGACTGCAGGAATGTCCACCAGAGCAGTTGCCAGAGAATGTAATGTTGATTTCTCTACCATAAGCCGCCTCCAACATTGTTTTAGAGAATTGGGGGAGGGGTTGGGTGTTAAGGAGTATTTCTGTCTGTAATAAAGCCCTTTTTTAGGGAAAAACTCATTCTGATTGGCTGGGCCTGGCTCCCTATGCTGCGCCCCTGCCCAGTCATGTGAAATCCATAGATTAGGGCCTAATGAATTTATTTCAATTGACTGATTTCCTTATATGAACTATAACGCCATAAACCTTTGAAATTGTAGCATGTTGCCTTTATATTTTTGTTCAGGATTTATATATACACTGCTCAAAAAAATAAAGGGAACACTTAAACAACACAATGTAACTCCAAGTCAATCACACTTCTATGAAATCAAACTGTCCACTTAGGAAGCAACACTGATTGACAATAAATTTCACATGCTGTTGTGCAAATGGAATAGACAAAAGGTGGAAATTATAGAACACTGTCTACCAGCCATATCCTACAGTACAACACCCTCTAGAGAGAAAACACTGTCTACCAGCCATATCCTACAGTACAACACCCTCTGGAGAGAAACACTGTCTACCACCATTATCCTACAGTACAACACCCTCTAGAGAGAAACACTGTCTACCAGCCATATCCTACAGTACAACACCCTCTGGAGAGAAACACTGTCTACCAGCCATATCCTACAGTACACACCCTCTGGAGAGAAACACTGTCTACCAGCCATATCCTACAGTACAACACCCTCTAGAGAGAACACTGTCTACCAGCCATATCCTACAGTACAACCCCCTCTGGAGAGAAACACTGTCTACCAGCCATATCCTACAGTAAACACCTCTAGAGAGAAACACTGTCTACCAGCCATATCCTACAGTACAACACCCTCTGAGAGAGAACACTGTCTACCAGCCATATCTACAGTCCAACACCCTCTAGAAGAAACACTGTCTACCAGCCATTACCACAGTACAACACCCTCTGGCGAGAGAAACACTGTCTACCAGCCATATCCTACAGTACAACACCCTCTAAGAGAAACACTGTCTACCAGCCATATCCTACAGTATCAACACCCTCTGGAGAGAAACACTGTCTACCACCATATCCTACAGTACAACACCCTCTGAGAGAAACACTGTCTACCAGCCATATCCTAAAGTACAACACCCTGCTGAGAGAAACACTGTCTACCAGCCATATCCTACAGTACAACACCCTCTGGAGAGAAACCACTGTCTACCAGCCATATCTACAGTACAACACCCTCTGGAGAGAAACACTGTCTACCAGCCATATCCTACAGTACAAACA
The DNA here is from genome assembly GCF_002910315.2 of Salvelinus sp. IW2-2015. Taxonomy (NCBI): domain Eukaryota; kingdom Metazoa; phylum Chordata; class Actinopteri; order Salmoniformes; family Salmonidae; genus Salvelinus; species Salvelinus sp. IW2-2015. Next base: position 76,066 of record NW_019942842.1, read on the forward strand.
CCCTCTGGAGAGAACACTGTCTACCAGCCATATCCTACAGTACAACACCCTCTGGAGAAGAACACTGTCTACCAGCCATATCCTACAGTACAACACCCTCTGGAGAGAAACACTGTCTACCAGCCATATCCTACAGTACAACACCCTCTAGAGAGAAACACTGTCTACCAGCCATATCCTACCAGTACAACACCTCTGGAGAGAAACACTGTCTACCAGCCATATCCTACAGTACAACACCTCGAGAGAAACACTGTCTACCAGCCATATCCTACAGTACAACACCTCTGAGAGAAACACTGTCTACCAGCCATATCCTACAGTACAACACCCTCTAGAGAGAAACACTGTCTACCAGCCATATCCTACAGTACAACCACCTCTGGAGAGAAACACTGTCTACCACCATATCCTACAGTACAACACCCTCTAGAGAGAAACACTGGTCTACCAGCCATATCCTACAGTACAACCACCCTCTAGAGAGAAACACTGTCTACCAGCCATTCCTACAGTACAACACCCCTCTGGAGAGAAACACTGTCTACCAGCCATATCCTAACAGTACAACACCCTCTGGAGAAGCAACACGTCTACGCAAGCC
>NW_019942842.1:79253-156873 GCF_002910315.2 Salvelinus sp. IW2-2015
GGATTAGGCAATTAGCAAGACACCCCCAAAAAAGGAGTGATTCTGCAGGTGGTGACCACAAGACCACTTCTCAGTTCCTATGCTTCCTGCGATGTTTTGGTCACTTTTGAATGCTGGCGGTGCTCTCACTCTAGTGGTAGCATGAGACGGAGTCTAAACCCACACAATGGCTCAGGTAGTGCAGTTCATCCAGGATGGCACATCAATGCGAGCTGTGGCAAAAAGGTTGCGTGTGTCTGTCAGCGTAGTGTCCAGAGCATGGAGGCGCTACCAGGAGACAGGCCAGTACATCAGGAGACGTGGAGGAGGCCGTAGGAGGGCAACAACCCAGCAGCAGGACCGCTACCTCCGCCTTTGTGCAAGGAGGTGCACTGCCAGAGCCCTGCAAAATGACCTCCAGCAGGCCACAAATGTGCATATGTCAGCATATGGTCTCACAAGGGTCTGAGGATCTCATCTCGGTACCTAATGGCAGTCAGGCTACCTCTGGCGGCACTTGGAGGGCTGTGCGGCCCCACAAAGAAATGCCACCCCACACCATGACTGACCACCGCCAAACCGGTCATGCGCTGGAGGATGTTGCAGGCAGCAGAACATTCTCACGGCGTCTCCAGACTCTGTCACGTCGGTCACATGTGCTCATGTGCTCAGTGTGAACCTGCTTTCATCTGTGAAGAGCACAGGCCCAGTGGCGAATTTGCCAATCTTGGTGTTCTCTGGCAAATGCCAAACGTCCTGCACGGTGCTGGGCTGTAAGCACAACCCCCACCTGTGGACGTCGGCCCTCATACCACCCTCATGGAGTCTGTCTCGACCGTTTGAGCAGACACATGCACATTTGTGGCCTGCTGGAGGAGTCATTTTGCAGAGCTCTGCAGTGCACCTCCTTGCACAAAGGCGGAGGTAGCGGTCCTGCTGCTGGGTTTGCCCTCCTACGGCCTCCTCACGTCTCCTGATGTACTGCCTTGTCTCATGTGTGTAGCGTCCTCCTATCTGTGTACACTACGCTGACAGGACACATGCAAAGCCCTTTTTGCCCACAGCGCGCTCGATGTTATGTGCCATCCTGGACTGAAACAGCACACTACCTGAGCCCACTTGTGGATTGGTTGTTATACTCTCGTCTTTCATGCTTACCCACTAGAGTGAGCAGCACGCAAGCCCATTCAAAAGTGACCAAAACATCAGCCAGCGAAGCATAGAACGAATAAGTTGCGTCTTTGTCGTCGACCACCTGCAGATAAAATCTCCTTTTTTGGAGTTGCGTTCTTGCTTTGAGTTAGTCGTTCCTAATAATTTCCACCTTTTCTCATTTCCATTTGCCACAACAGCATGTGAATAGTTTACTTGTTCTATATCTAGTGATATGCTCTCCTATGTGGATCGTTTGATTTCACAGTAAGTTATGATATGACGTGAGAGGTTACTTGTTCGTGTTAAAGCTTTTTGTTTCCGTCCTTTTATTACTCTTTGTATAAGCTAAATGTATCCCTATAAAAATATAATATATAAATCTTACAAAACACAAATATATGTATTCTTTGAATACTATAAGGGCTATTCTCCAATCTATCAAACACTGAAGATCCCCTGATTCGTCACTCTACTGATTATAAGTGGCATTTAGCACCTGAGCCACCTCGTTATCCGTCTCCCTCCTCGTACCCTCTCTCAACGCTCCTGTGTCAGAACCCACGAGCGTATGCAGAAACATGTTCCACTACTAGGATAGTCCTACTGCTTCTGGGCAAGACTGGGCGACTAACATCCCCTCAGTTTTAACACAGTGTTAGCACGAAGAAGAGGGGTAGAGCACAAAAAGGAGGGCAGGAGAGGGCCGCTGAGAAACATCTACTGTGCCATGGCTAGCCTACTTGCCTGCATCTTGGTAGGCCAGATGGAGGCATCAGATTCCTGGGCTTAATAATCCTCTACAGCAATTCACTGCGTGACACTGCTGTCTAACCAGCATCCCGTATTCCTACAAGCGTACAAAACCACCCTCATATGGAGAGACACCACTCACCCTAGCCATCATCCAGGAGCCATATACCTACAGTACAAACACCCTCTGGAGAGAAAACACATGCTACCCACATACTACAGATACAACACCCTCTAGAGAGAAAACACTGCTCCCTACCACCCCTATCCCACAGTACAACACCCTCTGAGAGAAAACACATGTATCTACCAGCCATATATCCTACAGTACAACACCCTCTGGAGAGAAACACTGTCTACCAGCCATATCCTACAGTACAACACCCTCTGGAGAGAAACACTGTCTACCAGCTGCTCCTCTCAGCCAAGCTACAAGGACTAGGCACATTTGCCCTCGAGACATAGTGCATTTCATGCAAACATACATACTGTACATATAATGCAGTTTTGAGTTTGAAGAATAATATACTTTCTAATTACCATATTCTGCAGGCAAGGGCAGACAAAAAATATACACTAAATCAATGATAAAACATAACATTGGGCATTTTTGCAAATCTGAGTTCATATTGAATTACTGGTGTAGGCCAGTTGTTTTGAATAGTTGCTGTGAGCCATAACCAATCTCAATACCAGACTATGGAGACAGACAGCGTTCAAAAGAATGAGCACTTCATGAGAGAAAGCTTGCTCATGATCGCCAAGTCGCTCTGATTGCCAGTGTAATAGTTGTCAGACTAGTTCCTAACAGTCTAGCTGTCTTTTGTGGGTTTGACATTAGGCTGAAAAATAAATCTTTACTCTCCCTCCTCCAGCTGTTGCAACTTGGGAGTCGTTTCCAAAACAAAGATTTGGTTTTCAGCAACTTTCTCTCAATTCATTAATCGTCATCAAGCATGTTTTTCATGAATAAATTGCCATTACCTGCTACCCTAATAAGGTGCATCTGAATCAACAAGACAAAGTGACACTAATTTGATATGGATTTGTTAAATACCAACAAATGGGGCTTGATTCCTAAACACAACCAACCAATCTGCATGTGACTTTCAAAACCAACCCTGGATGTAACAGATATTCACCACACACATCACTTGGTTGTAGCAAAGTAATAATTATCTTAAGCAGTGATCCATTACCACATCCACATTGATTCCTTGTTTAATCATATTAACAGGTTTGCATGGTTAATGCCCATTGTCTATCAGTGTTAGGTCACATTGACTACTTAAGGGTAATAACATTCCTGTGTGAGTGAAGCTCTCCCCTGTCATTTCACATCGGGATGGTGGTGCAACTCAAGGTTGAGTGCCAGTGCCTGACAGATTAAAGTCAAATAAACCTATTTTAGTGTATGCGCTACCTTAAATTACTTCAGTAGACCCACTCTTACAAAATAAGTAGTGAAGATTACACATTTGTATATAGGACTAGTTTAGTAGGAAGAATAATTACTTTTGGACAATATGTTTGAGGAGTTGCACATTCTCTCCAGATAGCACTGTCTGGGAGCTGAAAGACACTGCCTCATTCACAGGGGAAGAAACCTAACTGGGGAACATTCTCTAGCAGAACTTGGAAACAGGAGTTGAAAGAGAATTAAAATCACAGATAAAGTTGGAGCACAAATGAAAATCCCCTTTGGCGCGAGCAATTAAAATAAGCTTCAATCAGCCCATGGATCCATCTCCAACTGGCCTGACCTCACTTTCAGACTGCAAAAAACAAGACTGGAATTTTCCAGCCCAGCTCACAATGAAGCCTGTCTGCTGGTGCTGAACACATGGGTGCTCCCCAAGGATGCACCTCAGTATTTTCCTTCTACTGTACATTGACAAGAATATCACCGCCCAAAAAAGAGACATGATTATTTGGATTGAATACATTTTAGAAATTCATACTTGTACATGTTTCAAAAAAGTATCTGTGTGCAAAGTATGAACGTGGATAGTTTTACAGTACAGCATGTTCACCAACACCTCCATGTTGACCCTAATGATCTTTCCCTATATTATACACATTTCACCATCACAGTTTGTTACAGTTCATTAGGAAAACATACCTTATGCTTGAAAAATAAGTCTACTGATCTCAAACCTAGCCTACTGATAACTCCAATAGATCCCTGTTCACTGGTTATGTTCGATTTAGAGCTGGTGTCAAATTCTTGCCATTGAAATTCACCATCGACATTCAGAAACCTGAACTGCTAAGAGAATGACTACACCTAAAAACCCTGTATTGTAGGTTAACCATACGCTAATGGTCAACTACCTAGTGCCAATAGAAGCTGAAACAATCTAGTAATAGGCACTTGCCTAGAATGGAAACATCCCTTATGAACAGAGCAAAAATAAAGATCTTCCCTCCTAAATAGTTCATTACACAAAGCATCATGCCATCCCTTTAGATTTAGTCCCTGCAGTGAGGTATAGGAGGTGTTGTTTGAGGGTCTGTGCCCAGGGCTGCTGGCCCAGGCCCAGCTTGCAGAGCAGCAGGCTGTACTCAGAGCTGTTGTACAGGTTGTGGTCCTGGCCTGGGTCTTCCTCCAGGAGGTACAGCTCCCCACCGTGCACGTCTGACAGGTTAGCATGGAAGCTAGCTGGGTCGAAGCCTGCCCACACGGTGAAGCGATAGTCCCAGGAGCGCAGAGAATAGCCCATTATCCGGATGTCCTTCAGGTCGGGCAGGTCTGAGTTCTCCTGGGGGGTGTCGGCGGGCCGGGGGTACTGGCTGAAGGCAATGCCATCAGACTTCTTTCTGTTGTTGTCGTTGTTGAAGGTGTTGGTCAAGTCGTGTCCCTCGGTGCAGAGCTCCACGTCGAAGGAGTTGTCGGGACAGGGGAGCAGGGGCTTCAGCCCAGCCAGGACAGACACAGTGGGGAAGACGTCTAGCAGCTCGTTCACGTTGCTCACTGTTCCTCCTGTGGAGAAGAGGTAGTGTGAGTCACAGCCCCACAACCGATAGTCTACGAAATTATATGGGGAATAACAATGTTACATAGGCTACCTGTCTAAATGCAGCCTAATGCTGATATTTTCACCAATTACCATTTTGACCAATGAGATCAGCTCTGAAAAAGTAGTGATTGATCAAAAGCCCAATTAGTGGAAAAAATATCAGTATTGTGTAAACGCAGCCATAGCGGAGCACAAACTTCCTGCAATAATCTGTCCTGGGAGAATGACTAGAAGAAAGCAGAATAGTGTCTCAAAGGTTGCATTTACACAGCCAGCCCAATTCTGATATCGTTTTCACTAATAGGTCTTCTGACCAAACACAATAGGTCTTTTCACATCAGCTCTTTTTCCAGAGCTGATCTGATAAGCCAAAATACAAATACCTGAAAAAAGCAGAATTGAGATACCCGTCTAGACGCAGCACATTTACTCAATTGCGTACGCCTCACGTCCTATCCTTCTCAGAACCCATTGCATGAGAAGGCCAGAGGTCCCTCCCCTCTGCCAATGGGTAGAGAAGAGGAGAGAAGACGCGAGGAGTATGCAATTCAATCTTCCTAATGGCTTCCTCTCCTTCACTACCACTGATGGGAAGAATAAACTGGATCGGTTTCCACCATACTGCCTCCATCATCACGTCTTGCCAGATCAGTGATAAAGTGCACGAGGAATGAAAACTAGTTATTGACTATAGGAGTGTATAGTATACCTTGTGTGAAGCGATGCGGTGTTGGGCCAAACACATCCATGTAGGGGAAGGTCTCGTCCTCTGGCCAAGGACGGACTGCAGTCATACCTGCTACGTAGAACATTAGTGGAACGCGAGTGGCCACGTCAAAGTTGCTGTATTTGGCCCATTCTCCATGCTCCCCAAGTGACCAGCCTGTAAGAGAAATGACTAATATTACAAATACATACCTAAACACCAACGTATTTAAACAAGACTAACATTTAATTATCGCTATACAACATGCATAAACAGTTCGTGGTCAAGTCAACATAAGGTTTGAAGGGATCCAAGCTTGAGGCTGGTGAAGTCTGTCAACTCAGAAGCGTAAAGGCAGAATTTGTGTTGTCACAGCCCCATCTAGTGGACAAACTACACAAGCAATTTACCTGTTGACAATCTATTATAGGCTAGACAGCAGTTTGATGTATGCAGCAGATTTCCCATCTCTACAGTACATAATGTATTGAAACAGAAGGAAGAGTCAACTTACCATGGTCAGATGTAAAGACCACAACAGTGTCTTCAGCCAGGCCAAGATAATCCAGAGTATTCAACAACCGACCCACTTGGGAGTCCATGTATGACACAGACGCATAATAGTGCTGTTGAATCTGGAGCTGAATCCAACATTTATGGTATATCAATAATACATAACAGTATGCAACCTGCTGTAGTATAATATGCTGCTTCTACCTGTAGATTTTTGTAAAAATGTTTAAATAGTTCAACATTTATCTGCATCATATCACCTCATGTAACAGATTGGAAGTAAAGAACTCCACCAGTTGTGCTTCAACCATCTATAGCCACATTAAAAACTAATTAGAAAAGATACTTTGTTCCTGCAAATAATGAAAGTACACCTAACCAACCTGGAAAACCTTTGGGATTGGCCCGTATGGGAAGCTGATGTTTAGAGCTTGGACATCTTCCCTTTTCCTGATATCAGTCCAGGGATTGTAGGCCACGCTGGGGAGGCCTTTAGGAACGTCAGGGTCTGGAGCCAGGCTCATCTTATCCAGGGGATAGAGTGTCAAGAAGTCCTAATACAGAGTTACGCAATTTAAGAACAAAATTACAGTTTACAAGAGCAAAGGCAGTTTCATCAGTAGGTTACAAATCATACCATCTACATTTATTGAGAGATTTGTATTTATTGCTCATCTACGTCATGGTTTAACCCAGCGTATTCCAAACTCGGTCCTCGGGACTCCAAGGAGTGAACGTTTAGTTTTTTTACCTTAACACTACACAGCAGATCCAAATGATCAAAGCTTGATTAGTTGATATTTGAGTCAGCGGTGTAGAGCAAAAATCAAAACGTGCACCCTTTGGAACCTGAGGACCGAGTACGGGAAACTCTGGTTTAACTGCACCTGGTGTTATGATGAAGTAAGCCAGGCAGCTGCAGTACCTGTGGGATTCTGAAGGGAATGTGAGGTTTGTGGAATCCAACAGCCAGAAAGAAATTCTTGCCAGAATCCCTTGTGGACTTGAGCAGCCTGATGGCCTCCTCTGTGCTCTCCATGTCTGGCAGTGTCCCAAGAGGGGTTTCAGACACATTAACTGAGCACAGCAGGTTGGCATGCAGTTTGCCATCACTGCCCTTGCAAACCTAAACAAAGCAGTACATTTCATTCATGCTAAACATTAAACCTGTCGGAATTTGTTAAAATGCATGAGAAACATCTTATATTAGGCAATTAAACTAGACATAATACACAGAGGGCTCAAATCAGACATGCATAAGCATCTGTAGCCATTTATCTTAAAATGAATGTCTGTATACAGAATGGAATCCATTCACTAAAGTAAATAGACTATTCAGTATACCGACATCATTTAAGCCATATATGGCTAAAGCATCTGTAGACGAGGGAGTTATGGCAGCAGTCAAGACAAACACTGACCTTCATATTTTCATACTTGAAAGAGGGAGGATGATAAGGAGGTACAGACCAGCTGTACGGGTAATCATCCGAGTGATTAGAGGCTATGCCTTCAGCACAAAACACAGCGATATTAGTATTAAGACGACATGGGAAACAGCCTCTGGCAATTTGATAGATTCACGTCACATGACAAGAGATCTTGGTTATTTTGTGCAATAAGGGGTTTTACAACATTGAACACTGAGGAGCACACAAGATAATTGTTACAAATTTTTCAATGTAGACTTATAAGAAATCACCAACCACTAACATTTTAAGTAGGTCTAAGACAAACGGCAGGTTGGCATTTATTGGGATGAATCTTGTCCTGGCGGCAGCTCTGCTGGTTGGTCACTAGACACAAAGTCAGATTTGAAACCTAAACACACTGCTAACCTTACACCCAACTTTCAATTAGGACCAAAACAAACATTTGTTTATGCATTTTTTACTATTATAACCAATTTTGACTTTGCGGCTGGCCCATCTAGCAGAAACCACTCAGCCTTCAGGAATAGATTCATCCCAATAAAATGTCAACCTGAAAAACAAAATGTCTGGGATCCTTTTACCTGGGTGAAAAACCTTTCCAACCGACATGGTGGTGTAGCCCTTTGACTTGAAGTACTGAGGGAGAGTGGTGTAGTTCCCCGCATGCACTCTCCAGTAGGAGTTAAAGTCATATAACCGGGTTGTGTCAGGTCTACGACTTGTTAACAAGGAGGTTCGACTTGGTCCACACACTGCTTGCTACAAATTGAATGAGAGAGACAAAATGGGACATTAATTTATATAGTTACAATCACTGGTAGAAAATGAATTACCAACTAAAGTAGGCTTGCGCTACAGCGTTAAATCACTTTGTTGTAGGACTACCTGGGCATATGCGTTGAGAAAGACGTTACTTTTAGAGGCAAGTTGATCAATGTTTGGGGACTTTACAATAGGATCCCCGTAGCATCCTAATGTTGGTCTCAAATCGTCAGCAATGATGAAGAGAACGTTGCGCCTAACTAAAGAAAGACAAATTAGTCAATGTTACAATGGCTGCGTTCACACAGGCAGCCCAATTCTGATTCCCTCGCTACTAAAATTGGTCTTTTGACCAATCAGATCATGTATTTCGCAAAAGATCAGAATTTGGCAGCCATCATTTCCCCGCATTAAAAATCAGCTACAACGTAGCAAGCTTTGAACGAAGACCATACATTGGGCAACATGACTAAAGTTGTAACAATGTTACTGATCAATAATACGTTCTCACAGACGCCTTTCAAAACTCAACATCAACAAGAAGCGATTTACTATAAATGTTTTTGAAAAGTGAGTTACCTGTTTTTGCAACAACGTCATGAGAGAACATACACAGAATCAGGACGCAAACCCATTTCTGGACAGACAGAGACATCGTGAGGCAACGCAGCTTCTCAAAGCTAAGAAAATGTTAAGCTAATGAAGCTCGTGCATGGTCTATAAGGGTATTGCATGGACATATACACACACGGGACTACTAATGACTGTGTCAAAACATTGATCGCGTCGTGTGTACTGAAATACCTTCCTGGCTGAAAGGACCTTCCCTCTCTCTATTTCCATTGGTCGTTGGAAAGTCCACGTCATGCTCTGAAACCTAGACGCCCGCCTTTATTTATGTAGTTGACAGGTAATCCTATAATTTTCAATATGCACAAACTTATTCTATACAAATGAAATCAGTGAGTAGCTACCTTTCCATCCAATTGGCGACAGATTTTCATGCCAATATTCTAGAATCCGCATAACAAATTTTGCATTTTCCCACCAGTGGTATGTTTCCACAAAATGGACTTGTTGCAGTTACAAATCAGTGAATGATGACGTAATGCACGCAATGTACTTTATCGCTTAAATTTTCATGTACCGAATAAAAATCTAAAATTCAATGTGTTTCCATCGCATTTAACTCTACCGATAGTTTTGTCACAAAAACACATAGCAAATGTGTCAACAGCTCGCAGATGCAGTGCTCTTCTAGGTTCTTCATGTAGGCTCTTCTACATTAAGAGATTATTATTGATAAAGCGGATAATTTTTGTATTTGTCAAACGGCAGTCACGCATCGATGATCATGTCACATCAAGCACATCATCGTGCACTTTCACCACCCTGTGAAGTTCATCATAATTGATTTTATCTGTAGCCTAATAAACTGCATGGTTTCCCGGGTTGTAGTGGGAGGACCACACACCATATCATCACGAGACTCCAAAATTAACGTCGATATGATGGTTATTGTGTAAATTTTTGCGCGAAGGGCGTTTTCACCTCCATTTACCACATAATTAATTTGGACCATGGCTGGGAAGACAATGGGAACGGCTTTGGGCTGATGTAGGTTGATTTGTGTGCATATGTTGTTGATTGTGTGAGAATGAGGAAGCAGAATTTACCAAGGGGATTTCTGTTTAAATCTGACAGGTTTTAATAGCATCTTCCTATTCTTCTTTTCGATAGGCTATTCATTCATATTACATTGCATTTGATAATTGCTCCATGGAGCTATAAAAATAACATTTCATGATTTTGAATAGCAGTGAAGCTATAATCAGTGGCTTGAATTGTATTTTAGGAAAGCATTAAAAAGTGGTTTGATTGATTTATAAATATTTTCTTTCCGTAGGATCCAGGCGAAATTCCCAGCATGGCCCAAGGAGCACCAGCTGAAAGGACCCCATTGTCTCACCCACAACTCTACTCTATAGTTTGATAGAAGCAGTGCTGGAAAAAGTACTCAATTGTCATACTTGAGTAAAAGTAAAGATACCTTAATAGAAAGTGACTCAAGTAAAAGTCTAAAAGTATTTGGTTTTAAATATAGGCCTACTTAAGTATCAAAACTAAATGGAATTGCTCAAATGTATTTAAGTATCAAAAGTAAAAGTATAACCCATTTCAAATGTCTTATATTTAGCAAGCCAGACGGCACAATTGTATTTTTAATTTTTAATTGACGGATAGCCAGGGTCACACTCCATCACTCAGACATAATTTACAAACGAAGCATTTGTGTTTAGTGAGTCCGCCAGATCAGAGGCAGTAGGGATCCCAGGGATGTTATCTTGATACGTGTGTGAATTTAGACAATTTTCCTGTCAACATGTAAAAGGTACTTTTGGGTGTCAGGGAAAATTGTATTTTCTTTGGGAATGTAGTGAAGTAAAAGTTGGAAAAATATAAATAATAATGTACAGATACCCCCAAAAAACTACTTAAGTACTTTACACCACTGGATAGAAGTGACGAGTTGCATGTTTGTTATGTATGCAAAGGCATGCATATCATGGCAAAAATATATTGTCTGTGTCTTTTCAGGTGGGATTTCAGCCTACAATGCCAGGGACAAAAATGTTTGCACCTATGAGATAATGGACATGGGCACCACTGGGGGTGACTATTCCAATGAGTTGTTGCCAGATCTCAATTGTTCAAAAGCCAGGGTTATTGAAGAGTCTGGGGGTGACTATTCCAATGATGTTGCCAAATCCTACTTCCTACCACTTCCTAGTACTTTTCTCCCTACTTTAGCCCTTTACCACCTGTCTTTGAGTCTGCCTATGGTGAAAATATCTCCATCTCTTTCTAGCACTGCTGAGTTTTTGACTGTAATGACTGATGTGTGGTTGTTTAGTTGGACTTAGTTTAACTGCATGTTAGTCTCTTTGGATAAAATACTATGCCAAATTGCTAACATCTAAATGTAGAATACAGGTATTCTATCTAGTTTCCGAATAAAATCATAATGGAAATGGTGTGTGGTCAACTTGTATAATGCATAGATTTGTCAAATTTTCTGCCAGAATCCTTTAAGGTCTATACAAAAAACTACCACTAGAGAGCATTGCTGGCCATATATTTTCCCATCAATTCTCCTAGTTCCCCAGCACAGATTATACACAGTGTTTGTGTTTGATTTGGGCAGGAGCTCACTGGAGCTGAGTACCTGTACCATTTTTGAATATTAGCTCAAAAGTATTGTCGAGCTCCTGCACCTATAGAAACAGTACCAGCACCCAAATTGAGTACCCTCAACTATTTCAGTCCGAAGTAAACACTGGACATACAATTATTTGACCAGAAAATCCGTAAAGATTTTTTTTTTTTTTATACAGATGTTATTGAGACACAAGTCATAGAAAAAGCAATAGCTAGGGACGCTAGGGGACAGTACACTTGAAAATGTTGCATCTTTGACTGATACTGTAGGCCTAAAATGTTAAATTATTGTTTGGGGTAAATTGTTTGGTTAATTTTACAGTTGATATTTATCTAAAGAAAATTCCCAGTAAGTCATCTGGTGCATACAATTTGTCGACTTTCTCGCAGACGGCATGGGCGGTACTCCAGTGCTTCTGCAGGCTAGTTGAAGACACGAGACCTCAATGGGCCAGATCTAATCATCACAAATCACCGATGTCTTCTTGACTTTGATGGATGACTGCGTACTCTGAAATATATAACTCAGTTTGTAAGTACCATTTTCTTTCAAGACGAACTTAGAGACAATTGTTTGATTGATAGGCGAAGCTTCCATATGGTTCGCTCCAGTTTTCTATTTTGCTTTGTGTTAGATTCGCAAAAAGCCTGTTGAATTTAGTTGATGGTTCTTCAACTTTACCGAAGCGTTGTTATTGAATTATACCTCATTTGAATAATCTCCTGGGACATAATTCGATGTTATCTTTAGTTTGCGACTCATTATCCTCTTAAATTGATTTTAAACAATTTTTTTTTTTTTTTTTTTTTTTTACAATATCTTATTATTGCAACACAGAAGGATAATGGTGATGAGTGTTTTTGCTGTTTCAATAGGCTGTGGTCAATACAATTTAGTCCAGTTGCTTATTGCCAATAGCTATCTGGTATGATCTGTCCATTAATAACTTTATATTCCTTATTAGAATACAAATAATAACGCCCCATCATTTAAGGGATATAAAATGCTGTTCACTATTGCCAAGTACCTCAACTCCTCCACAGAGTTGAGCGCATAGGCTACTAGAGTTTTAAAAAAAAGTTTTTTTTAAATGAACCTCTGACTGAGTCCCTTTACATGATACTTAAATGTACATTTTAAACCCTTACCATGTACCTATGTTTGACCTCTGTTGTTGCATGCCTTTGTTTGCTGAAATCCATACTTTTGAATAAAACCTTAATCAAACACAACCCCCGACTAAGCAAGAAAAATAAATGGTTCCAATCGTTTTTCCACCATTCATTTTTCCGATAGGGGATTTTTAGAAACACTTAAAATAAGGTCTGTGTCTCATGTAGGCTTACCCTGGCGTGACGTTTTGATTACCATTAGTTTTTCTAACAATGATATATGGCATTATTTCTGACCATAATGGCATGAAGAAAGCCTATTGGCTTTGGCAGCTGACCCACAACGTTTTTAATAGGGGTCAGTTCTCAACCACACCCATTCGACCAGTAGGACCAACCAGATTGAGCCATGGCACTAATTCCATGTTTTCAATAGAGGATACACTAAGAGCACAACACTTAAAACATTTTTTTTAAAGCACAATTAGTTGATTATCACCATGCAATTAAACCCTTCAGATAAATACCTTCTCATGTGCCCTTAAGGCCCACACATGCTGTGCAGCAAATGATTTGGAATGGAAGGAATGCCTTGTGAAAACAGTAACAACCGTAGGTTAAAGGCAGACTAGAGGGCCTCTAGCAGTAAAACCCAGCAGGATCCCTTTTCATGTGGAGAGTGGGAGAGCAGAGTGGGTCGCTTCAAGGGTCAGCTCTAAAAGGTTTCCAGCACCATGAGAAGATAACCAGGCCAGACAGAGAGGAGAACTGTGTGTTGTTGTTGCTGCTGTATAGACATCCCTGTCTGTCCGTGACACATTCAGCCTCAGCCTCCCACCCAGCATGGCTAGCTCCCCAGCTCAGTTCTACAGTATGTTTTTGTTATTTACAGTTCTGCTGCATACATGGCCTTAATTAGAGTTGATTAGAGCCAGAGAGATCGCTGCTCGTTGAAGATGTGTTCCAGATGTGAGCAGGAATTCCGAGTGCTTTGTAAAGAAAAGAAACAGCACTCTGCAGGGGTTAACTAAAGAAACCTGAGTCAGAGCAAACTGTTGAGGGGATGAGGGATTCAGGAGAACAGGGGGAAAAGGGCCTCCTGCTCAATCATGGGCAAATATTTTATTCTTCAGAATTCAACTTTATATAAGTAACTATAGTTGAAAACAGTATGTTATTTTACTCTGAATTTAAACTACAGTATCTTGGTAAACCACAAAATTGAGGACAATCACAATGCTTGATATTTGCATTTGCACTGAGAAATGATCTCCTGAACTAACTCCAATTTACATACTGTCCTTCTCACCATCGTTAGCTGCTTTACTTTCTCCGTTCTGAGCAAACGTGGGTTTCTGAGGGGGCAGTTTAAAATGGTTCAGGAAATACCACAAAAAAATCAAGGAGTAAAACTGACAGACATTGCTCTTAGTTTTAAAACAGAGGGATATATGTGTTTTTGAAATTAGTCCACATATAGTTTGTATGAATTGAGATTTCCCATGTGTGATAATCTACTCTGTGTTTGGTAGTCTGCCTGGATGTTTCAATACTAAGATGATGGCTGCTTGTGATTGCTGTCGGTGTATAGAAGACACCAGATTGTATACATTGAGTTGAGTCTAAGCTAAGTCTATTGATTCTAATGATGTATTTGATCAATTATTTGTTATCACTCAAGTCATATTCCTTTGGAATGCCAATAAGTAGAGTAAACGCTATGGTACTGTAAACGCTGTGGTTACTCTCTGTGACACAGGCTTCTAATGTGTTTACACTTTCAGGATGAGGGAAATATTTCATTTTGAAATGGAGTCTCAGAGGTCTGGAGCTAATAGAGTTTGAGTGGATTGTTTACGTGAACACATTCTTTATTCCCAGAAACATGTCTCCACTTGGATAGATTCCAAGCAGATCTGGCCATTTTGGTTGTATTCTGATCCAGCTTTACCAAATCCTTCACAGACCCTGATCTCACATAGAGATGTTCAGTTAAAAACTTTCAGACTGACTTTACTTTACATGAGTAAAATGTTGCATTAGTTTCATTTGAATATTGTTGTAGTAAAAGGTTTATTGTTTTGCACAAGTTAGCATTCTGCCATAACATACTTCTGGGCAATTCCATGGTGACAGAATGATGCTGAGACTTTTCACTTTAAAATGTCAAACAAAAACCACTGATTGGAAAGTTAAACAAACCATACAACTCTATGCACAAGGACAACTGTTAACAATTCCCACAGAAAAGGTTACAAAAACACATTTTACTTGAACAGTGCAGATGCAAAGTTTGGTAACAGAATGACGGTTTGTGCTGTTTATCTGATAATTAGGCCTTATTATCCAACCTGTGGATCAGTAGCCCATATTGATTTTCTACTTAGTCGTCCATATGAATTGACATCCCAACATGAATGACACAAAGGTTGAATCATAGGTAGCCATAGTTAGAGGTTAAGATTTAGACATCTGTTGTCTGTGTTGACTCAGACTATATGGCAGGGTGGTACTCTTGGTTGGGCTGTTTTGTTTTTCTGATGGGGATAGGATAGAGTTCCTAGCCAGGAGAATCCTCACGTCTCCTCACGACACCCCCTATCTAATTATCACAGAGACACGGGTCAGATCGGCCGGAAGTAAGTTGCCTGGTTGAGACAATAGCTGCAGGCTGCCGCTCGGGATTAGGCTAATGACGGGGGAGGGAGTGGGAGGAGGGAGGTGGAGATGGGTGGGAAAAGTAGCTTGGGGCGGGCTGTTAGTTCACACTAGCGTCCTCCATCTGTAGGCAGGTCACTGGGAGGGAGGGCGGGCAGGTAGCCTCAAAGTTAGCTCTGTGTCTTTATTGTTGTCTTTCTGCCGTTCTGTCTTAATTCATGTACATGAAGAAGAGGGGTGTTTGTGTGTAGTGGACTGGTGGCCTTTAACGTTGCAGTAGGGGCTTGCACAGGGACTCTTCCACTTGTCGCCATCACTCAGACAAGCTGGGAAAGGATGTACAGCCTGCTGTATCTCTTGAACATTCCCAACTAGAAACCATGGCTGGATTTTACGGCTGCTTGCAGGGAAAGAAGTAAGTCTGTTCTCTCTGCTTTTCTGGTTCGACTTGTTTGATATCCTGGCAAGGTATGAAGACAGAGGAAATACATGTATCGCCAGAGCATTTATCTGAAGTGAACATAGTCATGTATGTTATTTGTCCCTGGCAGTCTTCTTAATGTACATGGTGTGTACATGTCTGTCTTTAGAGAAGGGCAATAGTTATGTTCTGATTCTGAACCCTAATATTAGGACACAGTAGGGCCGCATTGATTTTGCAAGTCATAATATATGAATAAATAGTTAATTTGTAACTAAGACCACTGTTGTAGCCTCGTGGACTAGATTGTAAATGCACTGTATAGGGGCTGTTAATTCGCAGTGTTAAAGAACCATCTCCCCTTTATCCCTCCGTCTCAAGACATTAAAAAGACAATAAAAGCTTTATTGACCCCTCACTCAATTCATTGATAAAATGTGAGAAAGAGAGCCAGGCAGCCTTTTTTTAAACTGTGAACTGACCCACTTAACAGTAAGTCAGCCTGAAAGGGATCAGCTCTTCTCCCCCAGAGTGAGTAACTGACTGCCACGGTTTATTCACATCCATCCACATCCCAAACATCCATTTCATGGTTTGTGTCTGTCAGCTGTCCCAACTAAGTTCCTCTTAGCAGCAGTCTGGCTAAGTAATGGCTTTCATGTGACATCTTGTACACAGACTGAGTTAGAAATGGAGAACGTATGATATGCAGTATGGATGAGTACAAAACATAACATGCTAGTGTAAACAGCTTGGCTCAGATGTGTGGAACACCTGCACCGTTTCACATGGTTCTTGTTTAAATACTCATCCTTCCTTGATATTGGACCGTAAAGCCTCACTTTTTCCAGATGGAACTTGTCTGATCTGGTTTAATCCTTCTTGTCCTACAGAACAGGGGTAAGGAAGGCTGCGTTGAGCTATGCTATACTACTAACACCAAAATGTTTATTTTTCCTCTTGTTGGATTAATATGTTCAAGTGAGATTAATGCATTCACGCATGTTAAGCCCTGTTGCACACAACATAATGTGAGCGCAACACACAGAATGTCTTTCTTGCTACACACAACTCGTATTTGGGACAGATGTGTAGCCTAACCCTTCCGTACTGAATGCACCCTTGATACAACTTGTAAATTCAATAAGCTTTTTTTCCAAAGTCAGACTTAGTCACTCCTCTCATTTAGAAGGAGTGAGGAGAGGAAATTCCATGGGTTTGTGGCTCTGGTTCAACACAAACATTAAGGTATGTGAGGTTTTACTCAACAGCTGAAAAAAACGTTGAAAACTAAAAACTGTGCTGTGATGAGTTGAGCAGACCATCCACTTTGGATATGCAGCCTCATATATGGGGGCTCCACCCAATGAAAAGTGTTAACTCGGCATAGCAGAGAATGGTGGGTTGAACCTCCAATAAAAAAGACAGCACATCCTTCCTTGATATCCTGAAAGTCCGCCCATTGTAACTACTCTAGGAGTCCTTCCTTCCAGGCAGCTGTGCCCTGCAGTAGCTTTGTCCTGGGTACTGTGCTTCTCCTGTTAAGTTTCATTGGAGCTCCTGTTTGGTTGCTGTGATCATCTCGTATGTTCTGGGGAATCGATGGTTTACCCAGATTGCATTCATCTTTATGTAGGGCTACTGGCCTACTACACCCACTACTAACGAACTACACTGCACATCATCTACGGTGCCTTCGGAAAGTATTCAGACCCCTTGACTTTGTCCACATTTTGTTACGTTACAGCCTTATTCTAAAATATATATTTTTTTATTCACTCATCAATCTATACACAATACCCCATAATGACAAAGCAAAAACATTATTAAACCCTGAAATCTTACATTTACATAAGTATTCTGACCCTTTACTAAATACTTTGAAGCACCTTTGGCAGTGATTACAGCCTCAAGTCTTCTTGGGTATGACACTACAAGCTTGGCACACCTGTATTTGAGGAGTTTCTCCCATTCTTCTCTGCAGATCCTCTCAAGCTTTGTCAGGTTGGATGGGGAGCTTCTCTGCGCAGCTATTTTCAGGTCTCTCCAGAGATGTTTGATTGGGTTCAAGTTCGGGCTCTGGCTGGCCACTCAAGGACATTCAGAGACTTGTCCCGAAGCCACTCCTGCGTTGTCTTGGCTGTGTGCTTAGGGTCGTTGTCCTGTTGGAAGGTGAACCTTCACCCCAGTCTGAGGTTCTGAGCGCTCTGAAGCAGGTTTTCATCAAGGATCTCTCTTTGCTCCTTTCATCTTCCCCTCGATCCTGACTAGCCTCCCAGTCCCTGCCGCTGAAAAACATCCCCAGAGCATGATGCTGCCCCCACCATGCTTCATCGTAGGGATGGTGCCAGGTTTCCTCCAGACATGCCAAATATGCAGGCCAAAGAGTTCAATCTTGGTTTCATCAGACCAGAGAATCTTATTTCTCATGGTCTGAGAGTCTTTAGGTGCCTTTTGGCAAACTCCAAGTGGGCTGTCATGTGCCTTTTACGGAGGAGTGGCTTCCGTCTGGCCACTCTACCATAAAGGCTTGATTGGTGGAGTGCTGCAGAGATGGTTGTCCTTCTGGAAGTTTCTCCCATCTCCACAAAGGAACATCGGGTTCTTGGTCACCTCCCTGACCAAGGCCCTTCTCCCACGATTGCTCAGTTTGGCCGGGCGGGCAGCTCGCTTTGTCATTATTGGGTATTGTGTGTAGATTAATGAGGAAGGCTGTAACGTAAGAAAATATGGAAAAAGTCAAGGGGTCTGAATACTTTCTGAATGCACTGTATATCTGTCCTCAGTGTTCCATGCTCCACAGGCTATGTGTATAATTTAGACTGCCAGAGGACTCTTGCGCCAGTTAAAATTTAAAGGCATGCCTGTATAAACTACCAAACAGAATGGCCAGTATCATTGCTTGGCACTACTGCTAACAATATTCACATGGAGCGTTTTATTTTTTACCCTTAAAAAACATGCATAAAAACCTTGGCGTTTCTGAGAATATTTGTGTTCAACATAACTGAGTGGGATGTGTTGTGTACCGTCCCTACTTAAGATAATGTAATTGCTTATTTAACCCAGTTGATGGTTTGCACTGTTACAGGCATATTAGTCTATATTGGATTGACTTTAGATATGGTTTGATATAAAATAATGTGAACTCCTACAAACTCCCTATTTCCTTTTCCACAAATATTAGAAGTATCCTGGATGTTGAGAAGAATACGGTCTCCGAGGACACTGTGAAGCTTCAATCACACTATATGTTCTGCACAGCATAGGTGGATTTATGGAGACTTAGACCAGAAGGCAGTCTACTGACTGCTGAAGAGTGTGTGAACATTAGAATCAAGGTGTTGTCTGTCTCGTACACCTTGCTAGTTGCTTGATTGCATAACATAGGTGACTCCTCGCATCTGGCTCTGAAATAGGGGATCGCCCAGTACTGAAATAGGGGATCGCCCAGTACTGAAATAGGGGATCGCCCAGTACTGAAAAAGGGGATCGCCCAGTACTGAAAAAGGGGATCGCCCAGTACTGAAAAAGGGGATCGCCCAGTACTGAAAAAGGGGATCGCCCAGTACAAAAACAATACTCAAACCTGGCTGTGTCTTGGAACTGGCCGACTCAACTGTTGAACTCCCTGTGATCAAATACTTTCTCATCTTCTAAATAATGGTTTTGTTTATCTAACAAGCTCTTTTGTTCTCATAATGTAATACTGCTCCTTCCCACCAACTCTCTTCCCTTTCAACCCCTGAAAAGTTAAGACATGAAACAGAGGCCGTCATCGCT
The DNA here is from genome assembly GCF_002910315.2 of Salvelinus sp. IW2-2015. Lineage (NCBI taxonomy): Eukaryota > Metazoa > Chordata > Actinopteri > Salmoniformes > Salmonidae > Salvelinus > Salvelinus sp. IW2-2015. Next base: position 98,766 of record NW_019942842.1, read on the forward strand.
GCTGGTCAGTATTGGAGTCAGTCCAAGGTCAGTCCATTAGTCCAGCTGAACCCTCCTGCCCCTGAACCATGTTGCCCCACTGCGTCGTGCGTACTCAGTTGTGTTCTCTCCTTTTCTAGAGGATGTTCCTCTGTGGAAGCAGAGCTGTGTGACTGGGGTTGGTCACATGGTCAGACCCTGGGAGGTTATGGTTCATAGGCTAGCTGTGACAACAACCCCAGGCTGCATTCTCCCCAGAATGCTCTCTGTTGGTCACAAGAACAAGTAGTACTCCTTCCCATGGTCTACTCTATACAGATCCCCAGTCTCTCTCTTATTATCCCCTAGTCTTAATCGACTGTGTGTGATGTGTCTGTGTGTTTGTGTTGTAGATGTCTTTGTATTGGTGGTGGAGGTGGGGGGTTTCAGTCACACATTGTCTCCCTTGGGTATTGGTAGTGGGGGGTTTTCAGTCACACATTTGTCTCCCTTGGTTGGTGGTGGGGTTTCAGTCACACATTGTCTCCCTGGTATTGGTGGTGGGGGTTTCAGTCACACATTGTCTCCCTTGGTATTGGTGGTGGGGGTTTCAGTCACACATTGTCTCCCTTGGTATTGGTGGTGGGGGGGTTTCAGTCACACATTGTCTCCCTTGGTATTGGTGGTGGGGGGTTTCAGTCACACATTGTCTCCTTGGTATTGGTGGTGGGGTTTCAGTCACACATTGTCTCCCTTGGTATTGGTGGTGGGGGGTTTCAGTCACACATTGTCCCCTTGGTATTGGTGGTGGGGGGTTTCAGTCACACATTGTCCCCTTGGTATTGGTGGTGGGTTTCAGTCACACATTGTCTCCCTTGGTATTGGTGGGGGGTTTCAGTCACAATTGTCTCCCTTGGTATTGGTGGTGGGGGTTTCAGTCACACATTGTCTCCCTTGGTATTGGTGGTGGGGGGTTCAGTCACACAATGCTCCCTTGGTATTGGTGGTGGGGGTTCAGTCACACATTGTCTCCCTTGGTATTGGTGGTGGGGGGTTTTCAGTCACACATTGTCTCCCTTGGTATTTGGTGGTGGGGGGTTTCAGTCACACAATGTCACCCTTGGTATTGGTAGTGGGGGGTTTCAGTCACACAATGTCACCCTTGGTATTGGTAGTGGGGGTTTTCAGTCACACATTGTCTCCCTTGGTATTGGTGGTGGGGGTTTTCAGTCTGTATCTCTGAAGTGTTGTTTCTCTGTGAAGCAGGTAACATTTACTCAGAGATACAGAGGAAATGAAGAGGCAGATTGGATCTCTTTCTCTCTCAATTCAAAGGGCTGACAAACATTGTGGAATGTTTCAACTCACTAAAATAATACTTACAATGTTTATATAATATATTTATGTCAGTAAAGTTACTACTAGACAACACATTGTCTGAGAAACTGAACTTTTTCTCGGGTGCTTTCTGTTAGAGTAGTTATGAAAACTGTTATGAAAACCATTCTAACAGAAAACACCTGAGAGAAGCGTCAGTTTCTCAGACAATGTGTTGTCTAGTAGTAACTTTAGCTAGTCTGGAGTGGGCCTGTCTGTTGTACTGTTTGGTACACGCGTTGTCAGGGGAACAGGGAAGCCAGTTGGAATGTATGTTTATTTATAACTGTCAAGGGTTTGTAAATGGTTGAAATAAACAAATTAAACTAATGTAATCAAATGTTTTTGTGGCACTGAGAAAGACCTGCAGTTAGGAGTTCAACATATGATATTCTCACAGCTGGAATAATGAAGTTGCCATGTGTTTATTGATTATTGAAGAATATTTCAGATACAGAAGGCACATGTTTTATCTCACACAAGGAACATTCTGTTCTTATTCAACAACAATGACGTGGATGAGGTAGTCTCAGGCTGAGTTGAATAGCTTCAAGATATTGGGACAGGGCCTTGGACTTCAGCAGGGATGGAACTGTAGATGTTACGTAACAGCAGACACAGGAGGCTCCCAGCAGCTTATGTCACACCAGGAAGCGGAGTCCAGTACGCACTGCAGCTGCTTATTCCCATGAGACAGTACTGCCTTTGAATTTTCTCAGCTGGGTTTATATTTATTCTCTGACTGCCTCAGGTATTTGTACTATACTGCTGGGTGTAAAGATTACACGTTTTAGTATTGTAACTTCTAATCCTTTCGTTCACTGTTTCTGTTGGGTGTTCCTTGTTCTTATAATCATCACATCCAGACTTAAGATAATGTGGAAATAAACAAGTCAATCCTAAGATATTATATTTGAGAATTCTTCATTATGACCGCCCCCGAGACATGGATATAGATTTTGACAAACATAGCCGCTCTGAGCACATCAGGTTCTTGACAGAGTTGGCAGGAAGCCATATAGGCAGAGGAGGTAATTACCTTATTAACGGAGTAACTCGTTTTGCATGTGCGGTCGAAATCCAAATTGCCTCCACATCCTGTTTAGCCATTCCGTGGGGCCAGAGGTTGAGACTAGCTGTCACTGACCGCTGATGGCTTCCTCCTGCTGGGTCGTCATGGCGTGTCTGAGGCTATCCTGCTGGGAGCTCCAGACCAGCGCTAGCTCCAGCCCCAGGCAGCCCCCTCCAGTAATCTGCCCCAGGCACAGGCTGCTTATCTCAGCCTCATCCTGTGACATGACAGGGCGGTGTCACTGAGGGCATTGTAGTAGAGAGAGATTGGTAGGCTGAGACCATCCCTGATCTCTCCTTATATAGAGAGCAGGGTTATGGATGTGGTTGTTGCCCTCAGTGGAGACGCACACAGCTGAGTTACAGTAAATAGGGATGAATGAAATACAGTCCCTGATTGAATCTACATTGTACTCAGCCCAAACTGACTGTGGTGTCCAAATCCCTGGAAGGCTTCCCTCTATAAGATAGTTAATTATCTCTCCCTTTGCTCCATAGTCAATGGCTCTCTCCCTTTGCTCCATAGTCAATGGCTCTCTCCCTCTGCTCCATAGTCAATGGCTCTCTCCCTTTGCTCCATAGTCAATGGCTCTCTCCCTCTGCTCCATAGTCAATGGCTCTCTCCCTCTGCTCCATAGTCAATGGCTCTCTCCCATACAATGGCTTCTCTCCTTCTCTCCATAGTAATGGCTCCTTCTCCCTCTGCTACCATAGTCAATGGCTCTCTCCCTCTGCTCCATAGTCAATGGCTCTCTCCCTCTGCTCCATAGTCAATGGCTCTCTCCCTCTGCTCCATAGTCAATGGCTATGATTTGTACCCTGAGCTGACAAGGTACTGACAAGGTACAAATCTGTCGTTCTCCTCCTGAACAAGGCAGTGGGTTACACTGTTCTAGGCCGTCATTGTAAATAAGAATTTGTTCTCAACTGACTTGCCTAGTTAAATAAAGGTTAAAAAAAATGACTCTCTCCCTCTGCTCCTTAGTCAATTACTCTCTCCCTCCCAGCAGTGACTGCAGTATCATGGCCTCTGGACCATCAGATGTGTTGACCAACCAGGATCCAGCAGACACCACCGAAGAGTGCACAGGTAAACCCATACTTTAACTGATTGCTAGCCCTTTAAAGGGGCTCTTCACTTTTCTCTGGTCATGGAACTCTGTCTGTCTGTGGTAGTGCTATGGTCAATGTGTGACAGCAGATCCTATCTGATCAGATTTACAGTATCTAATCTGTGGATCTATGCCTCCCCTGAAGATTTGTGTCTGAGAAGCCTTGTGGTTCAATGCAAGTTGAAGTGAGATGATTTTATCATGATGAGAATCCCTCCACAAGATCCATGCTAAAGTATCAGTGTTTCTTCTAGACCAGTGTGCTATTATCTCTTTATTGCAGAGAGCACTGGGCTTCAGGGAGGATCAGGTCAAGCTTAAGAAGGAGATTTTCTTACAGTTTTATTGGCAGGAAATGAAGTACAAAAAATATATCTCATCAGCTCCCATAAGAACATATCTTCCCACTCTCTGTCTGCCAACCCTCCCCCCTGCTGTGATGCGCTCTGGGAACAAGGAAGTCAGGATCTGCAAGGTCAGGCTGGGAACCGTCTCTTCAGGAATAGCTCCCACTGACAAGGGGAATAATCTACTCTATCAGATTGAATTTCTAAAGCGGAGCACGGAGGGCGAAGTCCATTAAAATAAATAATTTGTCAATGGCTGGTGGTGTGCTGGCTGGCGGTGGGCCTGGGGATAATTTGGAATACCCTGATGGGTGGCTGCCCCATGGCAGTATCCTCGTGGTGACCTGGGAGGGTAGTGGGGGACAGGGGTGAATATTCCAAGGAGTTAATCTTCAATCAAGATAGTAGTTCTTTGTGTACTACAGACTAGGTCTTGGTCATGACTCTTCCCAAGATTTTTAGATTTATAATACAACGTTTTTTAGGTACAACCATCTAATACTCCCGAGTGGCTCAGCGGTCTACGGTACTGCCTCTCGGTGCTTGAGTCGTCACTACTGACACCCTGATTCAAATCCAGGCTGTATCACAACCGGCTGTGATTGGGAGTCCCATAGGGTGGCGCACAATTGGCCCAGCGTCGTCCAGGTTTGGCCGGTGTAGGCCGTCATTGTAAATAAGAATTTGTTCTTAAATTCTTTGGTATAGGTGGCAGCATTTTAACTTTTGGATGAATTTCGTGCCCATAGGGAACTGCCTCCTACTCTGTCCCACATGCTAATATATGCATAGTATTATTACTATTGGATAGAAAACACTCTGCAGTTTCTAAAACTGTTTGAATGATGTCTGTGAGTATAACAGAACTCATATGGCAGGCAAAAACCTGAGAAAAAATCCAAACAGGAAGTGAAAAATCTGAGAGTGCTCGTTGTTAAAGTCATCGCCTATTCAATTCCCTGTAATATATGGATCTGTTTGCACTTCATACGCCTTCCACTAGATGTCAACAGTCAGTAGAACGTGGAATGAAGCTTATGCTGTGTTGTGGGACCGGATGGGAGGGGAATGAGTCAGTGGTCTGGCAGATTTGCCAGTTCTTGGTCGCGCGCTTTCGCTTTCCTCATTATATCGTCTTACGTTCCATTACTTATAGAGACTGGAAAGAATTCTCCAGTTGGAACCTTATTGGATATAAATGATAACAACATCCTGAAGATTGATTCTCTACTTACTTTGACCAGTTTATTCGACCTGGAATATAACTTTTTGAAGTTTTTGTCTGACGTTTGCCTGCATCTGCGCAAGCGTTTGGACACGTGCACTACACATGCTAGTAAAATTAGCTAATTGGACATAAGTAATGGACATTATCGAACAAAACAATGATTTATTGTGGAACTAGGATTCCTGGCACTGCATTCTGATGAAGATAATCAAAGGTAAGGGAATATCTATGATGTAATTTCGTATTTCTGTTGACTCCAACATGGCGGAGAAATGTTGTTACTGTCTGAGCGCCGCCTCAGATTATTGCATGGTGTGCTTTTTACGTACATTTAAAAAAAAAAAAAAAAATCTGACACAGCGGTTGCATTAGGAACAAGTGTATCTTTAATCATATGTAAAACATGTATCTTTCATCAAAGTTTATGATGAGTATTTCTGTTATTTGACGTGGCTCTCTGTAATTACTCCGGATATTTTGGAGGCATTTCTGAACATGGCGCCAATGTAAACCGAGATTTGTGGATATAAATATGCACATTATCGAACAAAACATAAATGTATTGTATAACATGATGTCATATGAGTGTCATCTGATAAAGATGTTCAAAGGTTAGTGATTAATTTTATCTCTATTTCTGTTTTTTGTTACTACTATCTATTGCTGGGAACATGGCTATGTTTTTCTGTGGCTATGTACTGAGCTAACATAATTGTTTGGTGTGCTTTCCCCTTAAATCCTTTTTGAAATCATGTTGGCTGGATTCACAACATGTGTAGCTTTAATTTGGTGTCTTTCATGTGTGATTTCATGAAAGATTGATTTTTATAGTAATATATTTGAATTTGGTGCGCTACATTTTTTCTGGATTTTGGCCAAGTGGGACGCTACCGTCCCAGCTATCCTAGAGAGGTGTTTAACTGACTTGCCTAGTTAAATAAAGGTTCAATAAATAAAATATTTTTTTCATAAAAGTTCCGCGTCGGACCCCACTTTGCCTCCAGAACAGGCTGAATTCTTCAGGGAATAAATTCTATAAGGTGTCGGAAACGTTAGTTGCTGAATTGGTATCAAGGGACCTAACGTGTCCCAGGAAAATATTCCCCACACCAGTATACCACCGCCACCAGCCTGTACGAGGCAGGATGGGTCCATGGACTCATGCTGCTTACACCAAATCCTGACTCTGCCATCAGCATGACGCAACAGGAACCGGAATTTTGTCGAACCAGGCAATGTTTTTCCACTCCTCAATTGTCCAGTGTTGGTGATTGCGTACCCACTGGAGACACTTCTTGTTTTTAGCTGATAGGAGTGGAACCTAGTGTGGTCGTCCTCGGGTAATAGCCCATCCGTGACAAGGACTGACGAATTGTGCGTTCCGAGATGCCGTTCTACACACCACTGTTGTACTGCATCATTATTTGTTTGTTTGTGGTCTGCCTGTTAGCTTGCATGATTCTTTCCATTCTCCTTCCACCTCTCTCATCAACAAGCTTTTTTTTGTTTCACCTGCTCGGTAAACACTAGACACTTTCGTGCTTGAAAAGTCCAGGCACCGACGATCATACCACGCTCAGTTGCTTAGGTCACTCGTTTTTCATTTTCATGAACGGGGTGGTGTACCTAACAATAAACTGAGCAGTGAGTGTATATTATAGTAATATGTCAACTTGCAGACGCCTTTATCCAAAGTGACTTAGTCATGTGTGCATACATTTTCCGTATGGGTGGTCCCGGGAATAGACCACCTACCCTGGCGTTACAAGCGCCATGCTATACCAACTGAGCTACAAAGGACCACGTTTACCTGGGATAACAGTTTGTAATAGGTTTAACATCAGCTCAAGGGGAGTAAGTTGTGGTTGGGTACGGCATTGCTCTCCAGATCAACAAGGAAATTCAGTGGGTCAGAAAGTTTCTGTTTCAGACTGTTTATCTCCTGGTCATGCATCTCCTTCATGTGTCCCATCTAGGCCTACATGTTGCCTGTTTGACAAAAATACCCTCTCTGGACAAAATGTCTTCATGTTTACATTTTCAGCTATATGTACAGTATGCATCCAAAATATCTAGTACTTCTCCTATTGGGATGAACTTTTCCATGAACTTTTCCAGCCATACTGAGTGGGCCAGTTTAAAGTGTGTGATCATACCAGCTCTAGGCCTTGTCTACAGTTGGATCTCAAGTGTTTTCCAGAGCATGTGAGCCAGTCACGGGATAGTGTGGCTTTATATATAAATAGTCTCTCACTAGCAAGCTTCAATCCTCCAAGCAGCACTCACTCTTTAATCAGACGATTGCATTCCTGGCTGTTGAAGGTCTCCATCCGAGGATTGTTCACGTTGCAGTCATCCCCTCCCAAATATTGGCTACATTTCTATGGATCCAACTAACTTGACCTTCTCTTTTAAGAATTGGCCATTCTGCTTTGTTTCTGGTTATGCTGCTACTTTGGCGTAATCAACATATTGTTTCTAAAATAGCTTGATGTGTTGTATTCATGAGCTGTAGGCACCACCCGTATCACCCAGCAAATGTCTCAGATCTTGGCCTGCTATTATTCTCAACAAAGGGAGAGGGAGTTTACACTCACACAAAAAACACTTGAAGTAGTTAAAAAGAGGTGTTGAGAATTTCCACTGTGGTGCTAATATCAATGGAACAGTGGGAGTATTTTTACTATCTCATTAATGCTACCTGGGTTTATGACCAGCAGGGTAACTACTCTCACTTGAGTTCACATGAGGGAATAGTTACATTTCAAATAATGATTGAGGTTCGTTACAAAGCTTTCAGTTAGGTGGTCTTATTTGTTCAGTGGTGGAAAGATGTGAAGGAAAATGGTGAAAAAGAATATGATTAAAAACTGGTGAAAACTGGTTGTGAAGGAATAGGTCCCATTTGTTAACTGGAGATGAATAACCTCTGCCATGCTCTATTCTTGATGTGATCTTCAATGTAGGCAAGAAGAAGTCCAAGTTCCAGACCTTCAAGAACTTATTTTCTAAGAAGAAGAGAAAGGAGGCCGCTGCTCCTGCCGGAGGGGACAGTGGGTTGAAGTGTAGCCAGTCTAGTGACAATGTCAACGCCCCCGAACCTGCACTTCTCATCCTCTCTGAGAAAGACGAGGGCTCTGGGTAAGATGCTTTTCTTTTCACAATACAGGCAATTTAATTTTATTCCCAAGGAACAAATGCGTCATTGAATTTCTACCGAGTAGTGTGAAGTCTCCTCTACATACGTTTACAACTTTAAAGGTACATATTTGTCCTAATTTAGAGTGGACTGCTGGAAATTAACGTTCTGCCTACCACTTAGTCACCTGAATAATAAACCCAGTCTTCTCCGCTCATTCTAGATCTTAGTGAATTTTTATTCATTAAGCATGCAGCCTTATAGGCTACCTGCTGCAGATTTCTTCCCCAGGGGGTGCGTCCCAAATGGCTCCCTATTTGGTGCACTACGTTTGACCAGGGTCCATATGGTTCTGGTCAAATGTAGTGCACCATACAGGGAGTAGCGTGCCATTTGGTACACAGGCAGGGCTAGGGACTTGTCATTTCTGCTCCTTAGGTTTTTCTACAAACTTTATTAGACTTAGTCCTACATGATTGAATGGAGATGACCCAGCCACTGCCTAACTGCCACTGCCTAGAGGCGTAAATGTTCTGATCTGTCATCTTTTCTATTTCTTTCTTTCAAAGGTCAAAAATAAATATGGGTAATAAGGCTCTGTCACATGACAGTGTCTTTGTCTCTGAATCTCCTTTGTCAGAGGTGACTGGGGGTCTGGGAGTCTCTCAGGACAGCATCCATGGGAAAGTCAAGTCTCTACAGGTGGGTAGTAGAGCCTCTGTCCTATTCCTCCATACTGGGACTGGCTGCAATATGACCTATTGTAGCTATGGTCCTATACTTTACTATCTCCGACATTCAGGTGTCTTCATCGGTATTAGCGTTGCCACTCCGTCTGTAGGACCTGGGGATAAAATTAGCCCGTCTGGTCATAAGCCGGTTAGATTGGGCGCTAGCTAGCCAAGGCTCCTCCTTAGTTGTCACCTGTTCTAGACAGCATCCCACCGAAGGTCAGAGTGTACGTACAGAAACACAATACAGCTAGTGTTGGCTAGGCACAACAACATGCTAGAACAAGGAGGAGATAATCGAGAGAGAGACTTGGCTGGTGTTGTTCAGTCATTTTGGAGAAGGATAGGGATTCTAAAGCCTTGGAGGAAACAGACCTGAGACTGTGTCCTAGGGAGCAGCTGAGCTCATACTAATAGAGTTTTTTTCAGTTTGTGTGTCTGTGGTACCGCTTTCTTTCACCACACACAGTCTATTTCTCAGCTAGAGTGAACCTATTACTTCTTTAACTCACTTTCACTTATCATTCCACTTTGAGAAGAGTTCTCTACCACTGGGTTGGATAGCATGGTCTTGGAGAACACTTGGTCTGACAGGAAAAGCCACTATGCTTAGTACACTAATCCTGTAAAACACATCATGACAGCCACTCCCTATGAACACATAAAAATACTGAAAAAACTTGAAAATAGCTGATAGGAGGGGCTGATAAGTATGTTATTCCCCTGCAGCTCCAGCTGAAACAATCAGGCTCTCCTCCGTCTCTGTTGAAACAGGCCATCAGGCTCGCCTCCGTCTCTGTTGAAACAGGTCATCAGGCTAGGATCTTCTCCGTCTCTGTTGAAACAGGTCATCAGGCTAGGATCTTCTCCGTCTCTGTTGAAACAGGTCATCAGGCTCTCCTCCGTCTCTGTTGAAACAGGTCATCAAGGCTAGGCTCCCTCCGTCTCTGTTGAAACAGGTCATCAGGCTAGGCTCTCTTCCGTCTCTGTGAAACAGGTCATCAGGCTAGGCTCTCCTCCGTCTCTGTTGAAACAGGTCATCAGGCGAGGCTCTCCTCCGTCTCTGTTGAAACAGGTCATAGGCTAGGTTCTCCTCCGTCTCTGTTGAAACAGGCCATCAGGCGAGGCTCTCCTCCGTCTCTGTTGAAACAGGTCATCAGGCGAGGCTCTCCCCGTCTCTGTTGAAACAGGTCATCAGGCAGGCTCTCCTCCGTCTCTGTTGAAACAGGTCATCAGGCGAGGCTCTCCTCCGTCTCTGTTGAAAACAGGTCACAGGCAGGTTCTCCTCCGTCTCTGTTGAAACAGGCCATCAGGCGAGGCTCTCCTCCGTCTCTGTTGAAACAGGTCATCAGGCGAGGCTCTCCGCCGTCTCTGTTGAAACAGGTCATCAGGCGAGGGTCTCCTCCTTCTCTGTTGAAACAGGTCATCAGGCTAGGCTCTCCTCCGTCTCTGTGTGTGAAGAAGATGGATGACGCAGGGACTCTTTCAGAGGATGACGGCCTGCCCTGCAGCCCACCAGAGTACTCCACCCTGCACACTGTCCTGGCTGGGGTGTCCCACAGGGTACGCATCATTATGCAGTCAGGACTGGCATAGTATTCATGGGGTCTGTGGGGTCAACTTCATGTTAGCAATCATTGCACCAGATTAGCTATGTAGCTAATTCCTGTCTTCAGTCCCTATTATAATTGTGTGGTATGTACTACGTGACTGCAGTCACACAATCCCTGGCACATACAATAGATATACAATACATACCACACATTCATGCTTCATGAAAGCTACCAAGAGGATGACTCCATGCAGTCATGCTTACTTATACAGCACAGGAGGCTGGTGAGGGGAGGATGGCTCATAATAATGCCTGGAATGAGGTGAATGGTATTAAAACATATGGAAACCATGTGTTTGATACCATTCCAGGAATTCCGTTCCAGCCATTACAATGAGCCCGTCCTCCCCAATTAAGGTAAGGTGCCCCCAGCCACATGTGGTCTACAGATCTATTACTGCCAATCACCCTTTTTCTAACTGCGTTGTCTCTCATCCCATCTGTCTCTAATTCCAGTCTTCCAAACCGGTGCAGAGGAACAGCTCCCTGAGTCTGGAAGGGACCGACAGTGATGAAGACCAGGTAATAACCAGTTATCCATGTCTCTAGTTTACTACTTTGTTATGCGCTTCCTGTTCAGTGGACACGGTGAACAATCCTCCTGATCATTTGATCACCATGACCAATCAGAAGATGAGTGGGTTATTTTGTCATTTGATTTTAAGAATAATAAATTAATGTCCTCCAGACGAATTACATGAGTTGATGTCTCAGAGCACATCTTTCTTTTGATAAAGTATGAAAGCTGTGTGTCTTTTGATGAGGTATGAAAGCTTTCATGTCAGATGCGGTGTTGAGCAATAGGAGTGAATCAGGATGGAGACATTGTTGAGCTTCATACATCCACAATATGTAGACCAGGGATGGGCAACTGATGGTCCGGGGTGCAATTTCGAAGTTTGGTTGTGCATCACCAGTCACTCAATTAGCCCATGTCAGCAAAAAAATGTCAGATTGGTACGTTAGTCTAGCGGCCAGCTATCTAAAGTTGTAGTAAGCATGGTCAAATTACCGACCGGGCAGGGGCCCATTGATCATCAGTTATCATATTAAAACGGCAAATCTTTGCCTCCACACTATGGCAAAATGTGTAGAATTGCACAGCTTCTATTATTTTTCTATCAATGATGGTAGACCATTTTTCTCTTCAGCTGTCTTTTCCACATAGCCATGAGTTTAACAGGAGGTCAGAAGGGAGTGGAAAACCTCCAGAGAGTACCCGACTCCATTCAGCATTTTAAAATCAAATTTTGTTTGTCACATGCTTTGTAAACAACCGGTGTAGACTAACAATAAAATGCTAACAGATCCTTCCCAACAATGCAGAGAGAAATAATATAAAAATAATAACACAAGGAATAAATCCACAATGAGTAACGATTGGCTATATACACATGGTACCAGTACCAATGGATGTACAGGGATATCAGGTAGTTGAGATAGCTATGGACATATAGGTAGGGATAAAGTCTTAACTGCTGCCTTGTGGGATGTCAGAAAGATCGGGGATAGTCCCATAGGCACATAAAACTGGACTACTATCTTACTATGTGTGATTTTCAGAAGCTGCTGACTGTTCATCCTCAATGACACACACAAACACACACACACACACACACAGATGCAGTAGTTTGTGCCTGAACCTCCAAATAGTTGTCATGTGCTTGTGTTTTTCCTTGTTTGAGATGTTTCAGCTTGACCCAGAGCTGTAACAAGCTAGAAGATGGTTTTTCAAGCCATAAGAGGGAGCGTGCTGTTGGTTTGACCTCCTCTGTGTGCAGTGAGCACCACTGAGAAGCCCAGCACAAATCTTTAGTTGAAGATGTTGACCTGACAGGAATAATGCTGCATGTCATTCTACTGCTCTGTTTCTGCAGGATGTATTGTTTAACTAGGAGAGAGGAAGGTGGGGGGGTGATTTTGTGTCTCCTGTGTGGTCTGAATTCATTCCAATGGTTTTATCTTGCATTCAGAATGTCTGCTACAAATGGGGACATAACACAACTCTCACAGGAGGCCCTGCCAAGTTGAGCTCTGGTTATAGTCTGGCTATAGAACAAACACAACATGAATTTACTATATATCTAATGATCTAATCCACTCTGCTGGTTACAATAACAAACACAACATGAATTTACTATATATTCTAATCGATCCATAACCCACTCTGCTGGATACAATACCCAACAACAATGCATTTAATTTACTGATATCTAATGATCTAACCCACTCTGCTGGTTACAATAACAAACACAATACATTTAATTTACTATATATCTAATGATCTAACTCACTCTGCTGGTTACAATAACAAACACGATACATTAATGTACTATATATCTAATGATCTAACCCACTCTGCTGGTTACAATAACAAACACAATACATTTAATTTACTATATATCTAATGATCTAACCCACTCTGCTGGTTACAATAACAAACACAATACATTTAATTTACATATATATCTAATGATCTAACCCACTCTGCTGGAACACATACCCAACACAATGCATTTAATTTACTATATATCTAATGATCTAACCCACTCTGCTGGTTACAATACCCAACACAATGCATTAATTACTATATATCTAATGATCTAACCCACTCTGCTGGTTACAATAACAAACACGATACATGAATGTACTATAATCTAATGATCTAACCCACTCTGGCGTTACAATAACAAACACAACATCAATTTACTATATATCTAATGATCTAACCCACTCTGCTGGATACAATACCCAACACAATGCATTTAATTTACTGTATATCTAATGATCTAACCCACTCTGCTGGTTACAATAACAAACACAATACATTTAATTTACTATAATCTAATGATCTAACCCACTCTGCTGGTTACAATAACAAACACGATACATTAATGTACTATATATCTAATGATCTAACCCACTCTGCTGGTTACAATAACAAACACAATACATTTAATTTACTATATATCTAATGATCTAACCCACTCTGCTGGTACAATAACAAACACAATACATTTAATTTACATATATATCTAATGATCTAACCCACTCTCTGGATACAATACCCAACACAATGCATTTAATTTACTATATATCTAATGATCTAACCCACTCTGCTGGATACAATAACAAACACAATACATTTAATTACTATATATCTATGATCTAACCCACTCTGCTGGATACAATAACAAAACACAATACATTTAATTTACTATATATCTAATGATCTAACCCACTCTGCTGGTTACAATAACAACACGATACATTTAATTTACTATGTATCTAATGATCTAACCCACTCTTGCTGGTACACAGGGCAAATACACTGTTATGCCCATAATGGGAGCAATCCTGTTTGGTAATATGTTCATGTTTGTGTTAATCTGTATAGTATATACCAGATAGCTATTTATCCTAAGCATCCATTTTTAGTATGAAAGCAAGATCAGAGGTGGCCCATTGGCGGTCTTCTTTTGAGCTCACTATTCCTCACTTTCGGATTGACAGGTTGTCATATCAGATCACTTAAAGTAAGTCAGGGTGTCACTGAAGGGTCATTCACCCTTCCTGTCTCCCGTCCATCTCTTTACCTTTTAGGGGAATTGCTGTCAGAAACAGTAGATTAGACCTACATTCCAGTGGTCTGAGAGCAGAGGCCTGTATTTGTCAGCTAATGTATGGGGAGCCATGCAGAAAAATGCCAGGATGTAGGTCTCGCTGGGACTTCAGTGGCTGGGTATTTTTAGCTGCCGAGTGGTCTTGATAATGGCGTCCCTGACATTGTTTATCCAGCTGTTTAGAAAGTCAGTCCTCCCTCTGTTTGACATGTTTTCCAGCTGTTTAGACAGTCAGTTCTCCCTCTGTTTGACATTTTCTCAGCTGTTTAGACAGTCAGTCCTCCCCTGTTTGACATTGTTTCTCCAGCTGTTTAGAAAGTCAGTCACCCTCGTTTGACATTGTTCTCCCGCTGTTTAGAAAGTCAGTCCTCCCTCTGTTTGACATTGTTTCTCCAGCTGTTTAGAAAGTCAGTCCTCCCTCTGTTTGACATTGTTTCTCCAGCTGTTTAGACAGTCAGTCACCCTCTTGTTTGACATTGTTTCTCCAGCTGTTTAGAAGTCAGTCTCCGTGTTGACATTGTTCCAGCTGTTAGACAGTCATCCCCCTCTGTTTGACATTGTTTCTCCAGCTGTTAGACAGTCAGTCCTCCTCTGTTTGACATTGTTTCTCCAGCTGTTTAGACAGTCAGTCCTCCCTCTGTTTGACATTGTTTCTCCAGCTGTTTAGTCAGTCAATCTCCCTCTGTTTGACATTGTTTCTCCAGCTGTTTAGACAGTCAGTCCTCCCTCTGTTTGACATTGTTTCTCCAGCTTTTTAGACAGTCAGTCCTCCCTCTGTTTGACATTGTTTCTCCAGCTGTTTAGAAGTCAGTCCTCCCTCTGTTTGACATTGTTTCTCCAGCTGTTTAGTGAGTCAGTCCTCCCTCTGTTTGACATTGTTTCTCCAGCTGTTAGAAGTCAGTCTCCTCTGTTTGACATTGTTTCTCCAGCTGTTTAGACAGTCAGTCCTCCCTCTGTTGACATTGTTTCTCCAGCTGTTTAGACAGTCAGTCCTCCTCTGTTTGACATTGTTTCTCCAGCTGTTTAGACAGTCAGTCCCCCTCTGTTTGACATTGTTTCCAGCTGTTTAGTAGTCAGTTCTCCCTCTGTTTGACATTTTCTCCAGCTGTTTAGACAGTCATCCTCCCTCTGTTTGACATTGTTTCTCCAGCTGTTTAGACAGTCAGTCCTCCCTCTGTTTGACATTGTTTCTCCAGCTGTTTTAGACAGTCAGTCCTCCCTCTGTTTGACATTGTTTCTCCAGCTGTTTAGACAGTCAGTCCTCCCTCTGTTTGACATTGTTTTCTCCAGCTGTTAGAGTCAGTCCTCCCTCTGTTTGACATTGTTTCTCCAGCTGTTAGACAGTCAGTCCTCCCTCTGTTGACTGATTGTTCTCCAGCTGTTTAGCTGAGTCGTCCTCCCTCTGTTTGACATTGTTTCTCCAGCTGTTTAGACAGTCAGTCCTCCCTCTGTTTGTCTGAATGTTTTTCCTTCGTCTTGAGTAGGAGACTGAGCCATGTCTCAGGATAGGGTTCATCTGTATCAGGAGAACCACAATACAGCATTCTTGAATCTGTTTAGCTGGTATCTGGCATCAGCAGAAAGTTGTGATGTGTGTAGACAGAGATGTCTGAAGACATTGAGGTTGTAATAATTGTATTTACTGTATCATGTATCATGTGTAGATGTCCTGTGAGACGGGCTCCAGATCGGTCAGTCCCCTGGTCTTCCTGCCTGTAGACTTCAGCCAGCCTGCAAGTCCCATGGGCTGCCTGGACAACACTGCCGCTCGCCACCGCCTGGCTGTCCGACACAAGGCCTGTGCCAAGACGAGGAAACCCACCACTGTAAGATATACCCATCCCCTTCCAACACAACCATTCGCTCCACTTCCCTAGCCAACACACCCCCACCACCCCCTGTTTCATGCCGAGCCTAACTCTGATCACTAGAGCAGAACCCCTCAAAAAATCTATCCAATGAGCCAAGAGAGTCCAGCCCATGTAGCCCAAACACAACGCACCAGCCTGCCATCAGTGTGCGTGGCTCATGGGTCTACGAGATCTGTGTAAAACATGTCCATATGACTGAAGCTGGAAAGCTTAATGATCTTTAAATGAACTGTATTGTTGTTAAGATGAAATTACTCTTCTCTGTTCAGAGGGTTGATGGCAGGGCTGAGGGAGAATCAATCCAGGAGGAAAGACAGAATTGTATCATTCCAGAATCTGTGGAGGAGGATGATGAGGAAGGTAATATAAATTATCCTTATCACAGTAACATTACACAGATATACAAAAGCGTAAATATTAGTAAAATATCAGAAAGATGATAATTCTTACCCAATACAATGACTGATGACAGGATAATGATATAGGAACTTAGTTGGGCTCTGCTCTGACGTAGTTATGTATGCTCCAGATGTGAAACGTGAGCAGGCTGGTGTTGCGGAGGAGGAGGAGCAGACAGATGGGGTCGTGGTGTCCCAGCAGGCCGAGCGGTCAGCCCCAGATGAAGAGGATAAGCAGAGTGTCCAACAGGAAGTGTCTCATGCTCAGGATGCCCCCTCCCTCTCCATACAGAATGACTCTGACTCTGAGGAATGTCTTTCAGGCCAGGCTGAGGTTCCAGCTCCCCGGCTCCAGACCGCCCCACTGCTTGGCTCCCTGAAGTCTCTAGAGCCCCCTGCTGGAGATGACTTCCTCCTGGCCCCTCCTGGGTGTGAGGTGGCTGTGGAGGGAGGCTCTCTACTCCAGGAGGTGTTGAGCTCCCTCAAGGGTCCACTGACATCTGTCCTGGGGCTGGAGACAGAGGCTGTGCTCCTGGAGGTGGAGGTGAATATGGAGGGGTCAGAGGCTGAGAGCGGGGTGGATGAGCTGGCATTGAACCCACAGGAAGAAGTGTGTCTCCCCAGTGATGGACCGGACTGCTCAGCAGAGCCCCGAGAGGAGGTGGAGGGTGAGCCTTATGAATCTGAGGAGGAGTTAGTGGTGGAACATTTCCATCCAAAGGAGGAAGAGGAAGATGCAGAGGAAATCAACCCTGAGTACTTAACCAAAGAAGATCAGGACATGCCTTCAGTGGAAAAGGAGGAAGAGGAGAGGGAGGAGGGGGCAGAGGTAGAGGAGAAGGAAACAGAGGAGGTTGTGGAAGATGAGAGGAGGGAAGAGGAGGACAAAATGGAGCCAGTCTCAGATGTGCCAGTGCAGACAGCCTTATTGGAGCCAGGGGAGGAAAATGATGTAACGCCAACCTCTGTGGAGAATGATTTCCAGCAGGTTCCAGACAGAGACCCTGAGAGAGCTTGTGAGAGCCCTGAGTGCACCACTGAACTGTCTGACCAAACAGTCACAGACCAAGCCTGTCCCCCCCAGCTGCCAAACAGCAGTACACCTCCTCCAGAGTCCCTGGACAAGCCTGAGGCCCCTGCACACACCACACAGGACCAGGAAGAGCCTAGTGTAACAACTGACCAGCCCTGTATAACCAGTCCCAGTGCAGCCGCCGGCCCAGAGCAGAGCCCCCAGGAGCACTGCAGGGGACCAACTGCCACCGAGGATCCTGGGAAACCATCTGGTGGTTCTGAACATAATAGACCCAGGTACACCATTGCCCCTGCCTGGCAAAGGTTGGCTACCAAAGAGCTAACCTCCCCTTCTCCATCTCCCTCGGTCACTGTGCCTGGGGCTGTGGAAGCAAAAAGAGACCCCCCAAGTGGAGTGGAGCCACTTAGCCCTGATGTCCTTGCTAGTCCCATCCCAACACAGAGCACCACAGCACCCATCATGTCACCTGAAGACACTCCCCCTGCAGCCCAGGAGGAAGAGACCCCTGAGAATCTGTTTGGTGTCAGGCTGAGGAAGACCTCTGTGGGTATGCTTCGCTTAGGCTCAGAGAGTGAAACTCCCCCTGCATCCCCAGCACACTCACTTCCCATAGAGCCACAGAGGGGCTCGTTCACTGAACCACAGCCAAACAGCAAACCTGCCCTGCCTAGAAAGCCCTCAGAGCTGGATGGTATGGTCAAGCCAAAGAGAATACCAGGTACTAAAACCATCTTAGTCACCATCACACCAGTCAGTGTTTACAGACATGTGTGCTAGTTGGCATATCCTTCACTTGCAAGGTCATCTTTGTTTATATCTATTTTACAATGTTGAACTTAAGACTTCAGATGACAAAACATTTAGCCTGTATATGTTATAGGAATATGGACTCCTGCTGTGGACTAACAATTCATACTGAAACAGCTCCATGAGTGCTGTTGAGAGCCGACTTATTGAGAGCTATCTAAACATAGACTCATTAACACCAAGGAGAGATTCCTCCATATGACTATTTAGAGCAACAAATTAGCTGGAATTCTATTGCTTTTCTACATTTTGCCTTTCATTCATTCGCACCTCTATCTTCCACTTCCACTCATTATGCCAAATGAAGTTACCAGGCTGCTCCTATATATTCCACACCAGTTGAAGACATTTCTCCTGTGTTCTTTCGTTTCAGATCTGTCTGGGGGTCGAGAGCCTAGTGGGGGACCTGGTGGGGGATCTCAATCGCCAAGCTGGATCTCAGTGGCCAGACAAAAGCAGAGGATCTTAAAAGAGAACTCATTGGAGGAAACCACGGATAACAAAGTCCCTGCAGAGATGGTGGGGATGGTGCATATTGTTTCATGTGTTCTTTTGTTTACCGAGAAGCCTACTGTTTGAGAGAGGAAAACAGTTGATGCGTCAATCAATCCATCCATTAATTTATTCATCCAGTCCTCACACTTGAGCAAAATACGTATTTTTGATCTTGTGCACACTGGGCAGCTCTTTATCATTTATTTTGACGCAATGACTAGATGTTTTATGACTGGCTATAAAGTTGTATAGGTTCAATTTACTTTGTTATATTGGAATGAATAAGCACATAATTCAATCTCTTCACAAAACCTATATTTCCAGGAGGAGCTTAACAGAAAAAAAAACATTCGTACATTGACAAGGCCTGTCAACAAAGACCAAGCCAAGCCTCCAGGATCTCCTGTTAAAGGTTAGACTCATCAGTATCCCACTCTACCACACATGCATCGCTTTCTAATTTAAGTGTTTTCATTGTTCTCACAAGTGTGATTGATCTACTGCTGCCCCCTTGTGGACCACACCTGCAAATAGAATGTTCCCATTTATAATGACTACTACTAATCTTCAAGTACATGCCTGAAATAAGACAACAACAAAAATATTATAGGCAATTTTGATAAAAATGTACTTTGTGGTGGGACTACTTTTTTGGGGACAATGCTAAAAGTGATTGTATCTTTAAAGATGTTCTCTGCTCGTTGTCCATAGTGTTGTGTTCCCTGGAGATCTCCAAGCCTGTCGTGGTTGAGAAGGAAGGGAAGAGAGCCCTGGCTCACCCAGCCCCTACAGCCCTGGCTCAGGACGAGCCCCCGTGGTTGGCCCTTGCTAAGAAGAAGGCCAAAGCCTGGAGCGAGATGCCCCAGATAGTGCAGTGAAGATGGGCCAGACCATCCGTCCGCTGATGGATCAGAATGCATTTGCACACCCAGAGTATAACTTTTGTTTTCTACTTCTTCTGCTGTTCTAATACCTTCAAGCTTCTGATTGGTCAGACACTGAAACCCTCAAATCACACGCTGCAGTGAAAGGAGTGAGTTGGGAATTGGGCCAAATGAGTAAAGGTTTTCAATTATTGATTGATACGGCATACAATTGGATTCAGTTGACATGATATGTCTTTAAGTAAGACAGACCAATGACTAAATTAGTTATTTGTTTTAATTTCTTAACTGACAATGTCAGTCTGTATGAGGTGAGGTTCAGGTGTGTCAAAACCTTAAACCTAGCCTTGATCTTTGATTTGGGGATGGATAAGCATGGATGGAAAGAAAGAGATGAAGGTTTCTTCTTTTTATTTATTAAATCTCTCATGTTTGATGTATTTTATTTTTTGTATTACCTTTAAACGTGTGTACATGACTTGTACATAAAATGTGCGGTAATGAACAAAGGCTGTTTCTCTTTGTCATCTGAACTCAAGAACAGTAAAATACAAGGAAGTTACATCTGACAGTTGCTCCTCTTTGTACCTACTGACAATCGAGCTGACAAATATAGTGCATCACAGATAGATCTTCTTTTTTTTACTGTTTAACTGATGCCCCACTTCACATTTTAACCCCCCCCCCCTCCTCCCCCAAAATAGAAAAAACGATTTATTTTCAACTATTCTTTTTGACGAATCGAAAGATTCACTTCGCTTTTGTGTGGTAGTTCGGATTCGGTTAAATCGTGTTGGATCAAATCATGGGTAGTGATTCCTAAATTAAATGATATTTTTTTTAGGTAATGAAAAACAATCTCAAAGATAGYYSRRCTATCTTTGAGATTGTTTTTCATTACCTAAAAAAAATATCATTTAATTTAGGAATCACTACCCATGATTTGATCCAACACGATTTAACCGAATCCGAACTACCACACAAAAGCGAAGTGAATCTTGGAATGATTGGCTCCCCTGTTTTCAGTGTTCTAGCAACCTGAGCCTTTTAGAAAAAGGTTTTATGAATTTGGAGAACACATTGGGAGGGATCTTAGACCGTTCCTCCATACAGAATCTTTCCAGATCCTTGATATCCGTCTGTTCTTATCGAGAGCTCTTCATTTCAAACCACAGGTTTTCATTGAAGTTCAGGTCTGGAGACATTTAAAATGCTGCTGCTCTCCCATATCGATCTCTTCTGTGTCCTTGTGGGACCAAGAAAGGATGTTTGCATGGAGTGGACACTTTGCATTGGCAGCACACACTTCAGTGGACACTTTGCATCTGCAACACATGCTTCAGTGCTCTGGGAGTATTTATAGCCCTGTGAGTTTGACACTTCATTATCGAGAGCTGTCCATCATGACAACCGTACCCACAACAACCATTACCTTTACCACCATCTTCATCTATATATTTGCACTAACTTTCTAGGTAAAAAATAAAATAAAAATTTACACAAATGATGTGACTCCATTATAGGGTGTCTTGAGAGTTGATGTACCCATGCGTTTTGTAGTCATCATATCTTTGTCAAACATTGACGTTGAGGGAGAATCTAAGCAATCAATTATTGTTCTTTTTTCAGAAACAAGGGAACAGATCATTGGGACTCAGATACCATCTAGATTCAGTGGCAGCGGAACTTATAGTGATATCACTCTGCCCACCAGTGGAGTCCAGACTGAAGGCGCTGGGACGTATTGCAGGTGCTGAGGGAGAATTGAAGAGACAGTGACATGGAACACTGACTGAACACCTACCTAAGAACCCACCCAGCTCCTGATGTGGGCCACCAGGCTGATAAAAATACAGAGGTTGACAGAGAGACAGAGCTGCCAGGTGAAGGATGGAATCTGAGCATCAACAAATGCCAAATAACTGTTTCAGCTCAGAGCATTGGAGGACTTGCTGCTAGATCCATATCGGTCCAGCAGAGCATCGAGATTAGTGCAACTGCGACTCTTCTCTCTCCTTCCCATCGCAGGATGACCACTAGCACACACAGCAGAGCTACTGCCACTCTGAGGATGTTGTCCTTGTGGTTAGCTTTCTTCTACTATATGTTGGTGCTCAACCTCATCTTCAAAAGGCTGTTAAGTGAGGGTTTCATCATCATCGTCATTGTTCGGCTGCAGAACTGTCACCCTCAAGCGTTCTCCAGTATCTACGGTCACTGGCAAGGTTTGCTATTTGATGTGGATGCAGCCAAGGTTGCAACGTAAACATAATACAAAAATAGTAAAGGGGAAAACCCAATAAAACATGCTTGAGCATTGCAATAAAAATAAACAAATCTTTGTTTTGAGAAAATGTCTATTCAAGACACAGAGTGACGAACTCTTGCTTTGATTCATTTTATGCAACCCACAATTATTTCATGTAACTACAAAAATTCTTCTGAATTACCAAGAAATGTTGATTAAATACTATTACCTCAATTTAAAGCAGAGTCTGTGATGAGCTGGACTGACCTACAGTACCAGTCAAAGTTTGGATACACCTACTCATTCAAGGGTTTTTCTTTATTTTACTATTTTCTACATTGTAGAATAATAGTGACGACATCAAAACCATGAAATAACACATGGAATCATTTGGCAACCAAAAAAAGTGTTAAATCAAAATATATTTCAGATTCCTCAAAGTAGCCACCCTTTGCCTTGAGGACAGCTTTGCACACTCTTGGCATTCTCTCAACCAGCTTCATGTGGAATGCTTTTCCAACAGTCTGCACTCCCACATATGCTGAGCAGGTGTTGACTGCTTTTCTTTCACTCTGTAGTCCAACTAATCCAAAACCATCTCAATTGGGTTGAGGTCGGGTGATTGTGGAGGCCAGGTCATCTGATGCAGCACTCCATCACTCTCCTTGGTCATATAACCCTTACACAGCCTGGAGGTGTATGTTGGGTCATTGTTCTGTTGAAAAACAAATTATATTCCCACTAAGAGCAAACCAGATGGGATGGCGTATCGCTGCAGAATGCTGTGGTAGCCATGCTGGTTAAGTGTGGCTTGAATTCTAAATAAATCACACAGTGTCACCAGCAAAGCACCATCACACCTCCTCCATGCTTCATGGTGGGAGCGACACATGCGGAGATCATCCGTTCACCTACTCTGCGTCTCACAAAGACACGGCGATTGGTACCAAAAATCTCAAATTTGGAGTCATCAGACCAAAGGACAGATTTCCACCAGTCTAATGTTCATTGCTTGTGTTTCTTTGCCAGAGCAAGTCTCTTCTTATTGGTGTCCTTTAGTAGCTGTTTCTTTGCAGCAATTCGACCATGAAGGCCTGATTCACGCAGTCTCTGAACAGTTGATGTTGAGATGTCTGTTACTTGAACTCTGTGAAACATTTATTTGGGCTGCAATCTGAGGTGCAGTTAACTCTAATGAACTTGCAGGAGAGGTAACTCTCGGTCTTCCTTTCCTGTGGCGGTCCTCTTGAGAGCCCGCTTGATGGTTTTTGTGACTGCACTTAAAGAAACTTTCAGAGTTCTTGAAATGTTCCGTATTGACTGACCTTCATGTCTTAAAGTAATGATGGAATGTTGTTTCTCTTTGATTATTTGAGTTGTTGTTGCCATAATATGGATTTGGTCTTTCATCAAATAGGGCTATCTTCTGTATATGACCCCTACCATGTCACAACCCAAATGATAGGCTCAAACGCATTAAGAAGGAAATCAATTCCACAAATTAACTTTTAACAAGGCACACCTGTTAATTGAAATGCATTCCAGGTGACTACCTCATGAAGCTGGTTGAGAGAATGCCAAGAGTGTGCAAAGCTGTCATCAAGGCAAAGGGTGGCTACTTTGAAGAATCTCAAATATAAAATATGTTTTGATTTGTTTAACACTTTTTTGGTTACTACATGTTTCCATATGTGTTATTTCATAGTTTGATGTCTTCACTATTATTCTACAATGTAGAAAATAATAAAAATATTTTTAAAAGCCTTGAATGAGTAGGTGTGTCCAATATTTTGACTGGTACTGTATATAAAACTCAAAGCATAGCGTGTTGATTCATTAGAACTGCAGTAGCATGGAAACGAAGTCAGAGAGAGTATTAACACTGCCTGTGGCTATTAAGCCATTCCTGCATTGCACAGTACACATTCCACATACTACCTGAAAATACCCTTTAGTTTGTAATGACTTAGATGGAACTTAATTGTACATGATATGACTAAGCAGGCACACTATCTTCCTTCCTGTGGACTAGTATTTATAACTAAGTAGCCTACTGTACCTAATTACATGTTATACAACCACACTTGGAACGGCTTGGCTCGCTTGACCTTCTTGGGCTGCGCTGCCATTGCAAACCTCTGTGCCATTTTCTGCTGTGTTACACAAGCACATTACTCACATCAAGGGCTTTATTATGTCTAGTGAATAAGGCACCTACACACCCAGTGGATGGCCCGGGCCAGGTACTGTTATATAAAGGCTGTTCAGCTGCAGCTGTCGAAGTGCAGATATGTCAGCCCAGACATTTGCTTCTATGGTCAGAATGTTAAGGTATTATTTACTTTTGACAACTTAGTGAATTGAGCTTCACCTCACTAAAGAAGTGTGATTCTACAGTTTTCCTGATGTTCATAGTGTCCACTTTATGACTACTGGACCCCACTGACAGTGACCTGGCTGGAGAGGGGGTATTTGTTACATCATGCACATAAAAGCATTTTCCCCCTTCTAATTTTCTTTACTTTAGTATATTTTTGATACTGAATGTTATCAGATCTTCAACCAAAACCTAATATTAGATAAAGGAAACCTGAGTTAACAAATAACACAACAATGACTTACTTATTTCATAAACAAAGTTATGCAACACCCAATGCCCCTGTGTGAAAAAGTAATTGCCCCCTTACACTCAATAACTGGTTGTGCCACCTTTAGCTGCAATGACCACAACCAAACACTTCCTGTAGTTGTTGATCAGTCTCTCACGTCGCTGTGGAGGAATTTTGGCCCACTCTTCCATGCAGAACTGCTGTAACTCAGGGACATTTGTGGGTTTTCAATCATGAATTGCTCATTTCAAGTCCTGCCACAACATCTCAATTGTGATCAGGTCTGGACTTTGACCGAGCCATTTCAAAACTTCACATTTGTTGCTTTTTAGCCATTTTCATGTAGACTTGAGTGTGTGTTTTGGATCATTGTCTTGCTGCATGACCCAGCTGCGCTTCAGCTCACAGATGGATGGCCTGACATTCTCCTGTAGAACTCTCTGGTACAGAGCAGAATTCATGATTCCTTCTATTTAGGCAAGTTGTCCGGGTCTTGAGGCAGCAAAGCATCCCCAAACCATCACACTACCGCCACCATTATGTCTGGCGAAAACTAAATGTGAAGTTTTGGAATGGCCTACTCAAAGTGCAGATCTAATCCAAATTGAGATGTTGTGGCAGGACTTGAAACGAGCAATTCATGCTTAAAACCCCACAAATATCACTGAGTTAAAGCAGTTCTGCATGTAAGAGCGGGCAAAAATTCCTCCACAGCGATGTGAGAGACTGATCAACAACTACACATGTTGTATTCGGCGCATGTGACAAATAAAGTTTGATTTGATTGCAGCTAAAGGTGGCACAACCGGTTATTGAATGTAAGGGGGCAATTACTTTTACACACAGGGGCATTGGGTGTTGCATAACTTTGTTAATTAAATAAATAAAATAAGTATATTTTTTTGTTATTTGTAAACTCAAGTTCCCTTTATCTAATCAACCAAGTTTTGGTTGAAGATCTGATAACATTCAGTATAAAAAATATGCCAAGACAGAGAAAATCAGACATGGCAAATACTTTTTCATGGCATTATACTTCCAGATGACAAAAGTGTTTCGGAGAGGGGAGATAACCGAGGCACTGACTCATGAAATCTCTTGTGTTCCACAACCTTCCATTTCAGCCCATGGGTTAAGCTCGTGTGCATGAGGTGTTTTGTTGGAGGCACAGACCACACATTCCCAAGAGTCAGGAATGTTTCAGTGGCAGAGATGTTTCCTGTGTTTCAGCTCGTGTTGATAGCCCTCTCAAACGTTGCTTTTGAAAATCCTTTGCAATCTAATGGCCCCCTCATCTGGTGTTTAAAGAATATGTATTTATTTAATTTAATTAGAGTAGACAAGTGTAATGCAAGATAAGACTATGGCCACATACACAATACAACTTGTACAACTGATGTAAAATGCATTTGACACAATGGTTGTGATACAAGTCTGCCTGCACAAAAATCATTACACAATCATTGGGTGGTGTCTCCACATTGCCTGTGTAAAAATGTTTTCGCGGACAAACTCTCTGTTGTATCACAACTGTTGTCACGTGTTGTAAACTAGGATGTGTACTCTTTAGTTTGACTCTTCCTCATCACAGACAAAGCGTTGAGGAATACAAAGACAAACCCTGCAATATCCGCTGCAATATGATAACCATTATACAACACTTTGATTAGCCACATTAAAATAGCATGCATTTATTCTCAGCAGCTTAAGGCTGAGGGCAGGCTGTCTGCACATTACAAGCACAGCCAGCACAGTGTGACAGCATGGAAGTGTTGGCAGCATTGAAGTGATAGGAGACAGTATCGAAGCCAGAGCCCACCCTCTGTGCCATCCATCCACTGGCAGCATCTCAGAGCTATCAGCCACAGGCAGCAGCATCTCAGGGCTATACATTGAGCACCTAACACTGTATCATATGAGCTTGTGGCACACACAGTCACACACTTCTCACATGGGCACACTCTAGCCCTTTGACACACTGCCCTCTCTCTCACGCAGTTTCTCACACTGTTTACAATGGACGATCTAGCACTAAGTGGGAGTTCTGTCGTCAAATCAGTACACAGACAGGCACTTAACCTCCCAGATGCCTTTTCTGGGTAAGTTAGGTAACCAGTTTTCCCACAATGCACTGCTTTGCCCTACTTCTGTCAGTGTGCTACATGTTTTATAAAATTGGGGGAAGGTGTATCAGCCAAGTTCCAATAGCAACCCCTCTAGTGACCTTATCATTTCAGTTACATAACCTTACTTGGCGTGTAACATAGGACTAGTGTTATGTGGCCAGTCTGGCTAGGGCATGCTGATGAGGGATCTGTTTTAAGGCATATGCTGAGAAAGAGTATCTTTATACTCTCTACTTCCAGTGGGGCTCTCAGTACAGTTGAATAATATCTGGCTTAGTCGCATCACACCTTTGAGATCCCATTTGTCACTCACTAAAGTTTGTTTCTGCATTTGTCTGTCCTGAACAAACAAAGCATGACACCTTATTCAAAATAACAAAGATGGGGGGAAAAAAAGAGTCCCTTGCCATTTTGGCACTATTCCTGGACCGACTGCTGAAAAATGCCCTTTCTCAAAGGCAGAACAAGATACCCTGATCCTCTGCAGATGCTAACCCCATTTCAAAGTTTACGTAACGTCTGACTGCCCCGTTATGTAAGCCCTATTAAATATATCCCCATGGCTTCTCCCTCCCTCACTCCCACCAGACAGACAGCCTGCTAATTACATTGGTGCTACTTGTCCCCTCTTCCTCAGAGTCCATTATCCCTCCCAGTCAGAGAGGTGCGGTTCGGTATGGGTAAGGTCATCTCCTCCAGCAAAAAGGCAGAGATGCAGAATGTGGGGCAGTGGGGCAAGGGGAGTGGAATAGTGTTTCCTTCCTCCTAAACCGTGACCTACATTCACACTGTTGTGTAAAGTCAATGCAGCCTTACATAAGCTTTCTGTTATGTCTCAACATTCTAGACGTTTCTAAAGACCTATATTGATACTACTTTAGACTAACACATAACCAAAGGAGAAAAATGTTGAACACAGGACGAGACAAATGAAAGACCATCGGTTTAGCTCTTATTCCACTAATTAAGAGCCTTTTTTATTCAGAAGTGTGTTTTCTGTACATTGTATAACATTGTAATGACTACATTTCCATCAAAACAGAAATATAACGTCAGATAAGATGCCTACAACATACATTCAATTTTTTTTGTAAACACATACAGTTAGAGGCAATTATACCTGTGTTATACAATCACCCAAAAAAAGACTCCATCCATGGTCACCTCATCTCCATAGAAACAAATGACATGTCAATTTTAATTAGCATGTTCTGTGGTGGAAGAGCTACAGGTCAGTGTGTCAGAGGTAGAAGGTTTCAATCATTAGAGCAAGGTTCAATGTGGAATTCAAAAAAGGCAGGAAGATACTACCGTTGAATTTCTATTGTTTTGGCATTTTCTGATGTAAATGAGAAAAATGCATCTTTGCATAGAATTTGGCTTACATGCAACAGCCATATCAAATGTATATACATGCAAATATGTGATGTTGGAGAGAAAAAATAATAATTGATTGACATGCCAATCAATTAACTTTTATCCTGACATTTTTTAATTCAACCACTCAACTAAGGTTCAATGTTGTTGTTGTATATGAAAGTCCAGCTGAAAATACTCAAATTGTGTTCTTTCATTGAGATGATTTTCATTTTTAGTTGGGATAAAATACACAATTTAGTTGGGATAAAATACACAATATAATACCAATATTTGTAACAGCAATACTCACAACGAACCAGGACTGGAATTGTTTAAAATTACTGTTTGTCTCCTCAGCAATAGTTTGGACTTTAGTCTTCCTCAATGGAACTCTACCTTGAACCCTGAATTCTACTACATAGTTTGAGCTTTATGGTACTGGCATCATGGAGGAAATCCAACTTAAGGCACTAAATGTTGAAAAAGATTAGAAATCACTGAGTGCTTGATGCTACCGTTTATGATTCCAGTGGACAATAACTGGAATGACAAGATGACAGTTCAAATGTCAGAAATAAGTATTCCAACTCCTTCATGAGCTTTTAGAATGGTTAGACTGCTGCCTGTTTCATCTGACTGTAATGTGTGTTAGGAGAATAATTTCAGAGTGTTTTGGGCTTAGGTCAGGACAACCAAATGCAAAATGTTTTTCTAAAACCAAACTGAGAATATTGGAAAGTGGTAAAAGTGGCAAGGCTGATAAATCCTGCACGCTCTACAAGTTGATAATTCCCATCTCTACAGTTATTTGCATGTTCACATTCATGTTGTTGTCTTTTGTATACAAGCCAGGAATCACGCTGCACAAGTGATAACCGTTATTGCAATCACTCTGAGTTTGTTGGTCACTTGTGTCACATCTCTAATTTATGACCATATATGTTGCAAATAAGAGACAAGGCAGCCCTATATAAATACAATAACTTCCAATTGGCCCTTGGAATACAAAACATAATTGTTGTTCATTAACACATTTCCACAAGATTGAACAACATAACCATCCTGGTTCAACATTGTCTGTATAAAAAGGTGATCATCATAACATAAAAAATAACAGTAGAAAACTATTTTTAAAAAGTCAGACAACGAATCATGTAACATCCAACAAAACAATAAAATGTTTTCCTTTCTTAAAGGCAAATCTCACGACCCATCTTTGCTCACCATGTGAGTATCACTTATGCTGCTGCTGCAAAGTAGGTAATATAAATAACAATACATATTCCATCGTAAGTAGGAGATAGCGCCTTTCAACTGGAGGTGTATCACACTCCTCTACACCAAAACATTATCTGAATGATATAGTTAAAGCAGCAGCAGAACCTGTACTGTTCTGTATCGTCATTTTGTTAACTAACTTTCTACATTTTCAGGGGTTTTGGTTTTGATATGTCATTTGTGGTGGTTAATAAACCCTATGGAAATAAAAAGTTATTTATGTAATAGTTTAGAGTTTGTCATCCCTCCCAGGGATGTAAACATGTTGCATGCACACGCTGTGTTTATAAATAATAACAAAAACTAAATCAATCATTATTGTCTTTAAAGCACACTGATTAAAAGATTCAGTCCATAAGTAGCCTCTTCTAATCCTTGGAAGGAAGAAATAATCAGCATCACATTTTGGTAATCTAATCAAAGCCCACTTGCCAATAACCTATTTACGCAGAAGGCTTTCGTTAACATTTGGTCTTTCTGACAAAACAGACATCCACATGGAGGAGATGGATGGTTGTGTGAGGGTTGGAGTCACCGAGAGGAGCGGTTGCGGGTCATGAAGAGGAGTACTCTGCGGATGCCACTGAGTCTGTCCTTCAGGGAGGTCAGGGCAAGGAAGGGCAGCTGGGCTCGACCCTGCAGAGGAAGGACTGCCAGCAGCCACCAGCACCAGGATGGCCCATTGGGACTGGCCTACAGGGGACAACGAGAAGAATCCATCCATAACCTGTTCAATACAAACTGTGTCGTATCAAAATAGAGTTAACACATATACGATCTGTATCCAGGGTTCACATATTTACCTGTGGTTCAGAGTTTTTCTCCGGCATGGGCCCAAAGTGACCCACGATCCTCTCCATCTGTTCTGCTTTGAGGGAGTTGACCCAGGTTAAGGCCTGGTCGTACACTGCATCATGGAGACTCTGCAGCTCCTTCTCTGTCACACCCTCCACCTATACAGAACAAGAACAGCCTTTATTAGCACAACGAGATACACTTTAAACATGTTCAAACAAGTTCAGAGAACATTCACGCAAATGCTTGAGTTTATGTGAATAACAATGACCTTAATGTCTTCCAGGTATTCAATGTCTGCTGTGTTGTACCCATCTCTCTGGTGGTGCTCAATGACTTTAAACCTTCTTTTCCCGATGGTGTCAACAACGGAGCGGCCATCTGCAAAGAATTCCACGTTTCGGATCTCCAGGAGGCAACCGTAATCTGCAAATCTATGGGGAAGGAAAAAAAGTAGATATGGTAAGCAAATAACACCAAAAATGTGCTTAAGGCATTCACAGGGGGACCAAACAATAAAGTAGGCTATATCAACTATCTGAAGTTGATTATACAAAATGACATGCAAGACCTGCTCAGTTCTGATAATAGCCTAAGGCCAAACAAGAGAGTTGACCCAATGGGGACAAACAAGAGAGTTGGGTCAAACAAGACAGTTGACCCAATGGAGCCAAAAAAGAGAGTTGACCCAATGGGGACAAACAAGAGAGTTGACCCAATGGGGCTTCTGAGTTGTTAACATGAACTGCCAGATGATGCCGATATCCCCTGTCTGACTGAGGAACATGCAACACAATGTCTCTCTGCTTTGTACAGGCTTTACTCACCCTTTGAGGTTATCATCGAGGCACATTCCAAACTGCTTGGTACCCATCTCCATACACCTGCGGATCATCAGCCGGTAGCAGGGCTCAAAGACGTGAAGAGGGCATGGAACGGTGGGGAAGGCCATGGTGCAAACAAATATAGGCACGTTCTTGTTTAGACTGCAAAAGAAGAAATCAAAGTAGAGAAAATGATTCGTTTGAGGAAATAATATATCCAAAGTTACAGGTGAAGAAACATAAATGCCATGTTACGTGTCTCTGTTACACAGTACTGGATCAATGGGGTAGTGTCTGTATGCTGACGTGATTCTTACTTCGATAAGTCTGCAATCTCCTCTGCGTTGACTTTCTGCCTGTCCATGAGCTCGGATGGCAGATACTTGCAGATGAGGTTCTCCACCAAGACAGTCTTGTTGTATTTACTTTCTGACAGATACTCTTTCAGATCCATCTTGCAGAGAGGACACTTGGGATTGTAGTCCAGACATCGCTCGAGGCATTTCAGACAGAAGGTGTGTCCACAAGGAGTGGTGACTGGTTCATAAAAGAGCCTAGGGTATACCATGGAGAGAAAGGATGCTCAGAACGTCTCACACTACTCTATTGTTGATTACTTTCAGGTTCTTTTTTATAGCCTATAG
Organism: Salvelinus sp. IW2-2015; assembly: GCF_002910315.2. NCBI lineage: Eukaryota > Metazoa > Chordata > Actinopteri > Salmoniformes > Salmonidae > Salvelinus > Salvelinus sp. IW2-2015. The sequence goes on from NW_019942842.1 coordinate 130,338, forward strand.
CATTTCAATTAGAATGTTTGATAATGAAATGTAAGCTATAACGGTGAAAATAAGGCTAGATGTTTACCTATTCATCTTTATTGCTTAATACTATCAGAAAGCAAGATTGATATCTTGTGTCAGGCTGAGAAAATAACTTTTAATCCTAGAATATCAGAATCAAAAGCAGAACACTATATTACTATCCATTTAGCCTTAAGTGGCAAATACTACAATTCAGCTACAAGTATTGTCATGGATGGTAGTACTCACCTCATACACAGAGAACACTCCAGGTCAGTCGGGTCTATGAGGCCAGCAAGCACTGTACTCCAGGAAGTTGCTTGTTCATTCTGGGTCACTTCTGTAAAGGAGAACCATTTGAGTTAGATAGTGAATCTCAACGACTACTTCACTTACAGTAGACATCATGCCAATAAAGCTCCATTGAATTAAAGAGCATTTAAGGGGTGAGACAAGAGGTATTTAAACTTACCATATCTTGAACGCTTGCAGATGTCACTACTGTCCACTTGGCTGTCCTCGGATGAGCTACGTTTGAGGAAGACGCTCCTGTTGGTGACGCTGGGATGGCAGACATTCACCTGATTTTCTCTTTTCTTTCCGCTGCATGTCTCAAATGAGCCATCTGTCTTAGATTCACTCATCGCGGGCGACAACGTCAACTTCTCGTCAGAGGCGATGATATTCTTGTATTCCTGTGAGAAAGGGTGATGATAGGACATTTTAGTAAGTTCATAAGCTCAACTTCAGGCACTATATGATAGTACTGTATTATATAGAAAAACTCAGAAGATAGATGACTTCTCTTACCTTGTAAGATGTGGTGATGATGCAGCTTGAGGTGTTCAGGGCGCCACCTTTAAATCTACTTCTGGAAGATAGTAGACTTGTGCAGTCCAGGATTCTGTTGTGTACTTGATCAGTGACAGGGGCCAGGAGATCACTCAGAATCTTTTGCGCCTCTGTTTTTGCCAGTTTACTCTCAGGGTCTAATGCAATGACGATCAGGTACTCTCTTAACGCTTCTTCACATTTCCCCAGAGTGACAAGAGCTTGTGCTTTTCTAATATGTCCCTGGAAGAAAAATAATGTTTAGTAATCAGTACAATCCTACAATGTCTTTGCATTGTGAAGTTCTGATGATAGATCTAAATTAAACATGGCAAAACATCCAACCCTCACCATGGACCAAAGAGGCATGAGTTTGCATGCCATCTCTGCATCATGAAGGGCATCCTGGTAATTCTTCAGACTGGAATTGATCTGTGATCGGTTGCTGTACAGAACATGGTCCCTAGGAGCTGGAAAATAAATACAACATACTGAAAATGATAATCTATTAATTATTCCATCATTCTATCATTGAATGTCACACAAGACCAGTGTTCTTTAGATCACAGTGAAAATGTGGGGATTTTGGATTATTGTTGAGAGAGATTGTTGTTCAACATTTGAAGAAGTATATGTTTAATCAATAATGACAGTGGAACCAATACTCCTGTGTCTACTGTTGAACATTAATTACCCTTGACCCACATTTATTTTACTGTTTGTTACACAATCACAACAAAATGTCATGGCTCACATGTTACTCAATGTTTGGTCGCCTAGCCCAGTGTTGGTAACCATGGCCTAGCCTACATAACATTTTATTTAACCTTCACACGCCCATGTCTGACATAAGCACGACTCTCTCCGAATTAAGGGGTTATAGCCTAGTAAAACAGTGATTCAGCTGTCAATTAAATCAGCCCATGGGCACTGAAAACAGTACCCTACATACTGTTGCAACATTGCATAGGATATAGGCCACTGATTTAATTTAATTCCATATAGAATGAGTTTGATTCCATTTTGAATATTGATTGAAATGAAAAGGTAAAATACCATACCTATTTGTATTGCTTCGTTGTATTTTTCCAAAGCAGAATCCATTTTCTCTGAATATAGTCCATTCCCCTCACGTCTCAGATGAACAGCAAGTAATTGAACTGGAAACCACTTTGATAACAAGTTACTAAGAACAACATTTACTCTATAATTGTCCACATCATTGAATTTGGTCATGTCATTGCACTCTTTGCAGCAGACAGGCATTTTTTCTCTGTCCAGGCACTTTTTGCAAAAGCAGTGTCCACAAGGCAAGGTAACTGGCTCGTATAGAAATCTATAACATATTCTGCAGGTAAATGCATCATATCCAACGCAATAGGAGTTCGTCTCCTGCCTATTGCTTTGACTGTCTGTCCCATCATTTCTTTTAATACTGTTAGAGAGATATTTAATAAGATTCTCCAGATGGACTGGTCGGAGTCTCTCGATTTCAGCCGCTTTTCGGTAGATTTCGAAAGCTTCGTTCAATTTGCCAGCAAATGCCAGGGCATCGGCTCGTTTCACCAACAGATCTTGCTGCTTACCAGGGTCACGGAGGTGCAGCATTTGACATTCGTATATGTCTGCTGCGAGCCCGAAGTTTTTAGATTTAAACGCTTCTACCGCAAGAAGCAGCATACAATCTGTACTATCCGTTCCCATGATGACTGCTGTTGTGTAGTAGTCTCGCGAAATTAATATTTCATTTTTGGAAGTAACAGGTCCTTCTCCATCTCATTTTCTGAGGTCTTTGCGCCTGTTCAGCTCACTACTCAGGCGATATGATAGCGCACCATAAATAATATTCTCACTTTTTTTTTTTTTTAATAAATGTTACATAAACTGTCATGTGACCACAGCCAGCTGTTTCTATTGGACAGGTTTCTAACGCGGTTACCTAATAACAATTCAGTTGTAACAGAGAGCGTCTGGACTGAGGATAGAAGTCGGTCAATGTGCTGAAATGGGTCTAATGCGTAATACTTGTATAGATGTACGTAGGCTGAAGGCATTCCATAACTGGTCTCTTGGACAGTAGAGCATATGGCGCGGCAGGTTGCCTAGTGGTTAACGTTGGGCCAGTTACCCGAAAGGTTGCTAGATCTAATCCCCTGAGCTGACATGGTAAAAATCTGTTGTTCTGCCCCTGAACAAGGCAGTTAACCCACTGTTCCTAGGACCCTCTAAAATAGGATTCTGAGAACCCTTTTTGGTTCCACATAGAACCACCTCAAGGGTGATATTTGAAAGCAGATGTTCTATGTGCTACCAAATAAGGTTTTATGTGAACTGAAAAGGGTTCTATCTGGAACCTTATTTTCAGAGGGTTCTCCTACAGGGACAAAAGTTTCTACATAGCACTCTTTCTGAGAGTATGTTGCAGTAGGCTATAAAGTGGCATAATAGATAGTCTATTATAATTACAAATTCTTAAGCTTGTTTTACTAATGTGACACATTAATTAGGCACTGTGCTAGAGGCAGTATTACATGGAAAATGTGTTTTTATTCATTCAAGGACTAAAGACAGTTCGTGGGTTACACGGTTACCCAAATTCCTCCACACAGGTAGGTCATCTGAGCTTGCAAATGAACTCAATCCCATTTTCAGACAGCCAGGGACAGTTCAAACTTCTTTTACAGTGACTCTGAAAGTGGGCCATCAGTGTAACCCAGTCAGTCTAGACCTGGATGAGGTTGAGCCTAAATCCTGTGGCTGACCCATATCTTTCCCCCATGTCACCGTAGCAATTCTAGGTCAACTTTACTTTGAATTGTACTTTAAATAACCACATGGTTATAAACACAAACAATACATTTACTGTTAACACCGTTATTAAGTCAAGCGCTAATAAAAATATCTGATATTTAAAACACAACACCCATTTTAGTACAATTGATCATATTTAATATCTACAGTATGACATGCCAAAATGATATAAATCCATTTTATGGCAAAAACCCTGCCTGATGAAACCACTTACTGGTCTTCTAATAACCTTACTGACATGGACGGTTAATCTTGAATCTTCAAAACGCTTCTCTTCTCCAGATCGTTCATCTCTTTAAGAATAAGCGCAACGTTGTATCGGAGTTCTTGAAACTTGGAAACAGGCACCTAGAGAGAAAAAAAACGAGAAAAAATTTAAAAGGTAGACTGGTAGAATGACATTGCCATGAGCAGCATACCGGGTTCGCTTCACTCATTTACAACGTGGGAGCCACGGAACCAAAACAGCGGAGAAGATGAGCCTCGTGCTTCAACGTCTTTAGTTGTTGCGGAAATTGACCCACTATGCTGTTCTCTTTCTGCATCTAGGTCATTTTGCTGAGTCTACCTTTAAAATTACCCAATTGTATTGAAGGAAATAACACTATTATTAACACTATGAATGCTGATATCAAGCTCTGTCATACAAATGGACTATGGAATAAATGCAATGTCTGATTACTTGTTTGAACACAGTACAATATTTATGTTTGAGGGAAGTGTTGGACATGCCAGACAGTTCCCATAATCTTTCACCATAAGATGTTGATTGTCTAAAACAGATGTAGCCCATATTCTAGTCTAAACCATGTTGTACACAGTTGTATAAAGCAGGGACACACTGTTACATAGTAAACTACTTGCAACTGTGATAGGCCAACATATTTACAGGCTGAATAATTACGCATATCTTTACATGTATTAGACAAACTTAAATCAACCCTCACCCTAGTAAGCCAGTGAGGAGACGTGCATATCAAAGCCATAACCAGCAAGTTGTTAGTGTTTTTACCTCAAAGCGATGGGCCTTTCCATCTGAGAGCTTCATCTGCATTAAAATGGAGGGCTGCAAGGCACGAGCTAGGGAGCTTCCAAGAAAATAACAGACAATATGATGCATGTATTATTAATCAGAGCCTTCTAAGCAATTCTGTTTGCTTTTTAGATTCTCACTACACAATGAAATGTGTTTACTATTTATCAAAACATTTATTGTACTACTATATAACGACAACACTGCATGCATTTCATGCACATTTTCAGTTCTCACAATATTATCTCAGTTTAATTCTCTGTTCTATTTCTCCTTCAAAAAGTTGACCCTCTTATGTGATAGTGAACAAAGTATAGTGTACCTTGTTGATATGGCCACATCCACTCTCCATCTAAAATCCTTCAGGGAGGGTAATCGAGGCCCCTGCTGTGTAGCCACTGCCTCCAGTGCTGTTCGTCTGGGGGGAAAAAACAGAGAAAGCTGATCCACAATCACAGAGTGAGCACCACAGGGGTCTCTGTGCACAATGAACCCACCACTTAAGTGCTGGAAAACTGGATTTTAGTTTAAGAAAGACAAACCTTTTCATTAAGTTTGCCATTTTGTGCATTCGGAAAGTAAACAGACCCCTTGATTTTTTCCAAACTTTGTTACATTACAGCCTTATTAAGAAATTAATTTGATAGTTTTTTCCCCCCTTAACAATCTACACACAATACCCAGTGGTGGAAAAAGTACCCAATAGTCATACTTGAGTAAAAGTAAAGATACCTCTTAAGGATCCGCCCCTTTTTTTCAATTTTCTCCTAAAATGACACACCCAAATCTAACTGCCTGTAGCTCAGGACCTGAAGCAAGGATATGCATATTCTTGATACCATTTGAAAAGAAACACTTTGAAGTTTGTGAAAATGTTAAATTAAATGTAGGAGAACACCACATTAGATCTGGTGAAAGATAATACAAAGAAAAAAAACATGTTTTTTTTGTACCATCATCTTTGAAATGCAAGAGAAATGCCATAATGTATTATGCCAGCCCAGGCGCAATTTAGATTTTGGCCACTAGATGGCAGCAGTGCATGTGCAAAGTTTGAGATCGATCCAATGAACCATTGCATTTCTGTTCAAAATGGTGTATCAAGACTGCCCAAATGTGCCTAATTGGTTTATTAATACATTTCCAAGTTCACAACTGTGCACACTCAAACACTAGCATGGTATTCTTTCACTACAATAGCTACTGTAAATTGGACAGTGCAGTTAGAATAACAAGAATTTAAGCTTTCTGCCAATATCAGATATGTCTATGTCCTGGGAAATATTCTTGTTACTCACAACCTCATGCTAATCACATTAGCCTACGTTAGCTCAACCCTCCCGCGGGGGACCCACCGATCCTGTATTAATAGAAAATTACTCAAGTAAAAGTCACCCACTAAAATACAACTTGAGTAAAAGTCTAAAAGTATTTGGTTTTAAATATACTTATGTCTCAAAAGTAAATGTAATTGCTAAAAAAAAATCTAAAGAAATCCATATATTACATAATTTACAAATGAAGCATTTGTGTTTAGTGAGTCCACCAGACCAGAGGCAGTAGGGATGGCCAGGGATGTTCTCTTAATAAGTGCGTGAATTTTACCATTTTCCTGTCCTGCTAAGCATTAAAAAAATGTAAGTACTTTTGGGTCTTAGGGAGAATGTACTTTTTACTCCTTACATTGTTGAATTTAGTGAAGTAAAAGTAGTCAAAAATATAAATAGTAAAGTACCTATACCCCCAAAAAACTGCTTAAGTAGTACTTTCAAGTATATTTACCTAAGTACTTTAAACCACTGACAATACCCCATAATGACAACGCAAAAATAGGTTTTTAGACATTTTTGCAAATGTATAAAAAAAAAACACCAAACTTAAATATTACATTTACATAAGTCTAAAAAGACCCTTTACTCAGTATTTTGTAAAAGCACCTTTGGCAGCTATTACAGCAGAGTCTTCTTGGGTATGACACTACAAGATTGGCACACCTGTATTTGGGGAGTTTCTCCCATTCTTCTCTGCAGATCCTCTCAAGCTCTGTCTGGTTGGATGGGGAGCGTCGCTGCACAGCTATTTTCAGGTCTCTCCAGAGATGTTCGATTGGGTTCAAGTCCGGGCTCTGGCTGGACCACTGCACTTTGCTCCGTTCATCTTCCCACGATCCTGACTAGTCTCCCAGTCCTTGCCGCTGAAAAACATCCCCACAGCATGATGCTGCCACAGTGCTTCACTGTAGAGATGGTGCCTGCTTTCTTCCAGACGTGACACTTGGCATTCAGGACAAAGAGTTCAATCTGGTTTCATCATACCAGAGAATCTTGTTTCTCATGATCTGAGTCTTTAGGTGCCTTTTGGAAAACTCCAAGCGGGCTGACATGTGCCTTTTACTGAGGAGTAGCTTCCGTCTGGCCACTCTACCATAAAAGGCCTGATTGGTGGAGTGCTGCAGAGATGGTTGACCTTCTGGAAGTTTCTCCCATCTCCACAGAGGAACTCTGGAGCTCTGTCAGAGGGACCATCGGGTTCTTGGTCACCTCCCCGAACAAGGCCCTTCTCCCACAATTGCTCAGTTTGGCCGGGTGGCCAGCTCTAGGAAGGGTCTTGGTGGTTCCAAACTTCTTCCATTTAAGAATGATGGAGGCCACTGTGTTCTTCGGGAACCTCCAAAGCTGCAGAAATGTTTTGGTACCCTTCCCCAGATCTGTGCCTTGACACAATCCTGTCTCAGACCGCTACGGACAATTCCTTCGACCTCGTGGCTTGGTTTTTGCTCTGACATGCACTGTCAACTGAGGGACCTTATATAGACAGGTGTGTGCCTTTCCAAATCATGTCCAATCAATTGAATTTAAATATAGTTGGACTCCAATTAAGTTGTGGAAACATTTCAAGGATGATCAATGGAAACATGATGCACCTGAGCTTAACTTCAAGTCTCATAGCAAAGGGTCTGAAAACTTACAGTACCAGTCAAAAATTGACACACCTACTCATTCAAGGGTTTTTCTTTATTCTTACTATTTTCTACATTGTAAAATAGTGAAGACATCAAAACTATGAAATATAAATAATATCATGTAGTAACCAATTTAAAAAAAATTCAAAGCAGCCACGCCTTTGCCTTGATAACAGCTTTGCACACTCTTGGCATTCTGTCAACCAGCTTCATGAGGAATGCTTTTCCAACAGTCTTGAAGGAGTTCCCACATATGCTGAGCACTTGTTGGCTGCTTTTCCTTCACTCTGCAGTCTAACTCATCCCAAACCATCTCAATTGGGTTGAGGTTGGGTGATTGTGGAGGCCAGGTCATCTGAGGTAGCACTCCATCACTCTCCTTCTTGGTAAAATAGCCCTTACACAGTCTGGAGGTGTGTTTTGGGTCATTGTCCTGTTCAAAAACAAAATTATAGTCTCACTAAGCGCAAACCAGATGGGATGGCATTTCGCTGCAGAATGCTGTGGTAGCCATGCTGGTTAACTGTGCCTTGAATTCAAAATAAATCACAAACAGTGTCACCAGCAAAGCAGCCCCACACCTCCTCCTCCATGTCCATTGCTCGTGCTCCTTGGCCCAAGCAAGTCTCTTCTTCTTATTATTATTGTCCTTTTGTAGTAGTTCCTCTGCAGCAATTTGACCATGAAGGCCTGATTCACACAGTCTCCTCTGAACAGTTGATGTGAGAAGTGTCTGTTACTTGAACTCTGAAGCATTTATTTGGGCTACAGTCTGAGGTGCAGTTAATTCTAATGAACTTATTATCTGCAGCAGAGGTAACTCTGGGTCCTCCTTTCCTGTTGCGGTCCTCATGAGAGCCAGTTTCATCATAGTGCTTGATGGTTTTTACGACTGCACTTGACCAAACTTTCAAAGTTCTTGAAATTTTCCGGATTGACTGACCTTCACGTCTTAAAGTAATGGACTGTCGTTTCTTTTTGGTTATTTGAGCCGTTCTTGCCATATAGGGCTAGCTTCTGTATATTACCCCTACCTTGTCACAACACAACTGATCGGCTCAAACACATTAAGGAAAGAAATTGCACAAATTAACTTTTAACAAGGCACGCCTGTTAATTGAAATGCATTCCAGGTGACTACCTCATGAAGCTGGTTGACAGAATGCCAAGAGTGTGCAAAGCTGTCAAGGCAAAGCATGGCTACTTTGAAGAATCTCAAATCTCAAATATATTTGTTTAAACTTTCTTGGTTACTACATGATCCCATGTGTTATTTCATAGTTTTGATGTCTTTACTATTATTCTACAATGTAGAAAATAGTAAAAATAAGAAACCTTGGAATGAGTAGGTGTGTCCAAACTTTTGACTGGTACTGTATGTAAATAAGGTACTTCTGTTTTTTTTGTAATACATGTGCAAAAATGTCCATAAACCTGTTTTCGCATTGTCATTATGGGGTATTGTGTTTAGATTGATGTGCAAAATGTTTTACTTGGTCCATTTTAGAATAAGGCTGTAACGTAACAAAATGTGTAAAAAGGGAAGGGGTTGGAATACTTACCGAATGCACTGTATAACAACAAAATGAATTTTGGGAATATAGGCTAATGTTAATCCATAACAATCAACATACCGATTGCCAAACACCACACTTGCAAAGTCTGTGATGAATTCGTCAGGTATCCTACAATGAAAGAATGGAATGTCAGCTGAAAACAATTCAAAAAATTTCCAGATAATATTTTGATGGCACAGTATGAATCATTGCTTTGAATAATGTAGACTGCCAAGTGTAGAGTCAGTGTTTCATATTACGATAAATGCAACAGCAACAACAAAAAACTTTGGGGTTAACTTACACAATGATATTTTGTAATAATGTGTGTGATCTAATATACCGCCAGCTCCTTCTGTGATAAACAAATTATGGAGATCTTGGATTGTCTATTGCAGGTTTCCCCAACTGGCGGCCTGTGCGACGAATTTGGCCCGCAGGTGGTTTTATTTGGCCCCCTAAGTTCTCTGAGCAAATAATAGACTGTAAAAACACCAGGAACTCAGCTTCAAGTGATTTTAATTTAGGAAATATGTTTCCAGGTACTCCCACACAAAGAGAGAGAATTGATCATATACAAATACAAGCAAGGTTTGAAATTATGTTTTGGCCAAATCTATTTGGGCTTCACGCGGACAATTTGCGGTCTACAAATGATTTGTAATTAGGCCCCCGACCATCCTTGGCTGAATCTAGTTGATGATCTCTGGCCTATTGTAATCAGTTGTTCAATTCCTTGATACATGCAAGATAAACTGATGCTTCACAGCTTTGAGATGAGGTGATGAAGGTGACACATGGAAGACGCCTACCTTAGTTCCCTTAGATCTTCTTTGAAGACCTAGAAGACGTAAAAAATATATTTTATTGTAGATGTTATGTAGGAGTCATGAAATCAGACGTCATCTAGAAATCCAACCTGACCATGGTCTATGAGAGTATGGTTTCAATACAACATAATAACCAGTTCTTTACCTCTTGTTTTAAAGATGATGTGGGGATACGTAATGCCTCTTTTAGGAGTCTGTACATTCCAGCCACAACATAACTCAACCGTTCTTCAGGGAGGGCAGCATTTTCCGCGATAGCCTTCATTGCTTCTCTGCAGTCCTTGCCCTCAATAGCACTCACCACCGCTGGGAATAGACACAAGAAAAGTGATGTCAAAATGGTTTACGTGTGTGTGTGTGTGTGCGTGGACAAAAGGAAGAGAGAGAAATGGAAACGAATTAATTTAACAATATACCAAGAAATGGAAAAGGAAACGGATACATTTTACAATATACCAAAGTTAATGGCATGCAATTTAATAACAAACCTTTCAGTATTTTTCTAAACATTTCTTGGTCTAAATCCTTCAGCTGTTTAGCCATGATTTCAATTTCTGATGGTATCCTTCCTCCCAAAAAACTTGAGTCTTTGGATGCACCAACCGCGACTTTGGCATGGCTTGACATTATACTTCATATATAACTAAACTTCTTGAACAAACCTAAATTAGCGTAACTTATTTTCAAATGATGATGTGTTTGAGCTGACTAGGTTGTCGGTTTATTTATCCCAGACGATTTCTGTAATGGTAGATCACATGACATGCCTTCTTCTTCTAATGGCGGTCTGCAAACAACCATTAGAGGTGCCTCTGCCGCCACCTACTGTACTGGAGGGTGTGGTCAAGCATAGTTCACAGACTTTAGAATAAAAGAAAACAAACAAACATACAAACAAGAATTAAACCCTCCTATCTGATCATGTACTACTAAGTAAATAAAAAAAGAGCCCTACTAACTTTTAACAAAATAAAGCCCTCCTGTATCTCCAGAATCCCTTCCAACCTTCCCCAACCGAGATGCATCCATCTACAGCCCTGCCTCTGACTAACACTAGCCTGTCACTAAAACCAATACTATCTATCGCCATCTACTGGTCGTGGTTAATCCCTTACACAAACTGTACATGTGAACTCCTCCTTTTCTTTCCTAGATGACTTTCCTTCTTTCCTCTCTCCCTTTCCTAGTTTCCTTTCCTCCTTTCTTAGCTTCATGTGGCAGCAGGTAACCTAGCGTTACAGCATTGGGCCAGCTGGTTCGAATACCCGAAGTGAGCAAGGCATTTAACCCTAATTTGCTACTATGGCTGACGCTGTAAAAAAACACACATTTCCCTGCACATATCTGGTGTATGTGACAATAAAACATCTTTATAAAAAAAATCCTTCCCGACTTCCTTTCCTAGCTTCCTTTCCTTTCCTCCGTTTTATTCCCTAGATACCTGCACTCCTTTCCTAGTTCCCTTTATTTTCCTCCTGTCTAGCTTCCTTTCCTCCTTTCCTAGTTAGGAAAAAAGTGAAAGAAAGGGAGATCGGAAAGGGAGGTAGGGAAAGAAAGGAAGCTTGGAAAGGAGGAAAGGGTGAGAGGAAAGGAATGTACTAAATAAAAGGAGTTCACGTGTATGTGGTAGGGGTTAATCATGGTCAGTAGATGGTGACAGTAATTTAAAAAAAAAATACAAATATTGGTCACGTTCACATATTTAAATCAAACCAAATCAAATCAAATTGTATTTGTCACATACACTTGTTAATTAACAGATGTTATTGCGGGTGTAGCGAAATGCTTATTGGTTTTAGTGACAGGCGGGTTTTAGTAACAGGCTAGCTCTGTTTTATTTTTTTTACAGAAAAGTAGTTTGATTTTAGTATTTTTGTTGTTATTTTTTGTTGTAGTTTGTTCCGTTTTTTGGGAATCCTGTTTCCATCCTGCACAGTGGGTGGCGGGATGCACATTAAATTCTGCGTTCGCCAATATAATTCAGCGACCCACACAGACAGCGGTGTGTTATGTGGTAGGCTATTAGTGGGTTGTATTGTACTTACCAGTGTTCGCGGGGTCCAACATGCCAATCAACCTGCTATCTGCCAATCACGGGGATGCCTGGAATGTTCTGATGCCGGGCATCCTGGTAGTTAGCGGAGTGGCGTGGAGGGGGATGGAGCATTGGAAGTTAAGACCAAGTTTAGCCATTGTTCTCTCTCTTACGTCTGCGCTTCACAAGAGAAGGTCACGGTTGGCTTGTGGGGTATCTTTCATTTATTTGGCGTGGGCTACGGCCAAACAGTAGCCTGTGTAAAGTTGGGTTAATAAACCGTCAATTCGTAAACTCAACCCTCTGTCTGGACAATTGTTCCTTTATGATCTAGTCAGGTCATTACATTGGTGTCAGAAGTAAAAACATTGATAAAAGTTAGCTAGCTAGCTGACTTCTGTGGTTAGCTACCGTAGGTGAGAACAGGGGTTGAAAATGCTTCGAGGAAATCCGAAAGTGAAGGTGGAGGTAGGGGACAATTATGGCCAAGGAGGTGCGTGTGCATGGACGTCGGAGGATCTGACTGAGGAGATCGCCAAGGCGTCGGAGCCCAGAGGCCGCTTGAGGGAGGACGTTAGAGTGATGGCGGCTGAAGCGGGCATGAGTCCTTCGTCGATTGTGCTTCCCGCGGATTCTGGTGGGCGGACCGAAGGGGTTTCGTCGATGCGGTGGGACGAGGAATCTGGGGCTCAGGATGTAAACAAACATGGCGGCGCCCAGTTCCCGGCTGCGTCCGTATCTGTTAAGACCCCGAAGTATTCCGGTAAGGCGGATTGGGAAGTTTTTCATGCTCAGTTTGAACTGTTAGCTCATTTTAGGGGGTGGTCGAATGAAGATAGGGCACTGCAGTTGGCTTTATGCCTCACGGATGAAGCTCTGGCCTGTTTGATATTGATTAGCCCCGAGGACAGACGTGATTATGGTGCTTTAGTGGGAGCACTGAGAAGGCACTATGGACAGTGTGTACAGCCCGGGCTACTGCGCTCCGAACTGAGTAATAGACGCAGGCATCCTGGAGAGCCTCTACGGGTGCTAGGTAATGATATTGAGAGCCTCTCTCGGCGGGCATATGCTCACATGCCCCCCTCCGTGCAGAGCGAGCTAGCACGGGACCAGTTCATACAGGCGCTCTCCTACGGAGCTGCGCATACAGACCCAGCTGGCTCATCCTGAGTCATTGCAGATAGCCTTGTAGATGGCTTTGGAGAGGGAGCTGGTGTGGCCTGGGGCTTTGGTGGGGGTGCAGGGAGACAGACCCTCTGTGTGAGCTGGGGGGCAGAGCAGCCCGGAGCCGGAAAAGCCTGCATGGGTGGCTGAAATGACAGAACTCATTCGTGCTGTGTCGCTACAGGCGGCACGAAACACACGCCCTGGTCCCAAGGTCTGCAGACGAGGGCAAGCGGGTGGAGCCTGTTGTTGTGGTGGGCCGGACCTGTGTTTGGGACTTTTGTCATGTCCCTGTCACTGTGGAAGGGGTGCCCTGCTCTGCCCTGGTGGACACTGGGTCCACAGTAACCCTGGTACCCCAGATATTGTGCCAGGTTGGACTCAGTGTAAGCCCACAACTGTGCAGCTCCGCACAGTCACAGGTGAGCTGGCACCCATGAAAGGGAAGAAAATAATGACTCTGACAGTAGGGGGCAGGTCTGTGCGTCATCCTGTGTGGGTGGCGGCTGTGCAGGACCCTTGTATACTGGGGTTGGACTTTCTTAGGAGCACAGGCTGCCAGTTAGACCTAAATGGGGGCACACTGAGCTTCCAGGGTGGGCCGGCAGTCACCATGGCCCCCCCTAATGTCACATTCACTAAACCCAACAAACCCTTTACTCCAACAGTTAAAGCAGCAGAGACTCATGCCTGCCCCCCCTCCCCCACATCTGTGTGTGACTTTTCCCCAGACCCCCTGTCACCTACGGCTGTGTGTTACATTACCCCAGCTACCTCCACGACACAGCCCTCTGTGAGCCCGGGCCGCACCCCCCCAGCCCAGCTACCCCAGATGGGAGAGGAGAGGACACTGTCTGCAGTGAGGGAGATATGGGGGAGGAACTGTGTTGGTCTTGACCCCGAGCAGCAGGAACGMTTGTGGCAGTTGCTGTTTGAATTCAGAGACAGCTTTSRGCTGAGTGAGGAAGAGGTGGGTCAGACTCATCTGGTGCAGCATGAGATCGACACAGGTGATGCTCGACCCATCAAGATGCGTCCCCGCCGTATCCCGCTGGCACGCCAGGAGGCGGCAGATAAGGCTGTGTTGGAGATGCAGCGGGCAGACTTCATCGAGCCCTCAGACAGCCCCTGGGCGGCGCCAGTCATCATGGTTCCGAAGAAGGGGGATTCTGTGCGGACTACAGGCGGCTGAATGAGGTAACCAGGATCAAGCGTCGCTGCTCCCCTGAACCGCCTGCTGCCGAAGGACAAGGCTTTCATTTGGACAGTGGAGTGTGAGGAGGCATTCAACACCCTCAAACGTGCACTGATCGAGGCCCCCGTGCTCGCTCCCCCTGACCTCACCTTGCCCTTTATCCTGGACACTGACGTGAGCAATGTGGGCATAGGTGGGGTGCTGGCCCAGGTGGGGCCAAAGGGGGAGAGAGTGGTGGCGTACATCAGCAAAACATTTGACAAACATGAGCGCCGCTACTGTGTCACCCAGCGGGAGCTCTTGGCTGTTGTGGCTTCCGTCAAACACTTCAAGTACTACCTGGGTGGCCTGCCCTTTACTGTAAGGACTGACCACTCTGCTCTCCAGTGGCTCATGTCTTTCAGAGAGCCAGAGGGGCAGGTGGCACGCTGGTTGGAGGAGCTTCAGCCTTATGACTTCACAGTGGTGCACAGAGCAGGGGCACGCCACTCCAACGCCATGTTCCGTCGGCCCTGTACTCCAGACGGCTGCCGCCACTGTGAGCGGAGAGAGGGACGGGAGAGAGAGCTGTGTGCAGAGGAGGGGGTCTGTACCACAGTGTGTCGGGCGAGTGGGCCTGTCTGCTGTGAGCTGCAGATGTGGCTGAATGGGGGCAGCAGCAGGGACGGGACACAGACCTACAGCCAGTGCTACAGTGGGTAGAGGCGCAGGTGAGGCCACCATGGGAAGAGGTGACAGCGCTCTCACTCGCAACCAAAGGGTTGTGGTCAAAGTTTGAGCGACTGCGGCTGGCTGATGGCGTGCTACAGCGGGCATGGAAGGAGTCAGCTACGGGAGAGGAGAGGTGGCAGGTGGTGGTCCCAAAAGCATTGCGGGAGGCTGTGCTCCAGAATACTCATGGGGGGGTGGGGACTGGACACTTTGGGGTCACAAAAACCTCCGTCAGGGCTTTTACTGGGGGCAGCACAAGAGGGATGTGGAAGACTTTTGCTGCCGCTGTGACAACTGCACAATACTGCAGCTGCGGGCTGCAGCTGGATACTGTTGAGTACCACAGTATGAGTCATAATACCAAATAAAACCAGTAAATGGTTCCAATTGTTTTTCGACCATTCATTTTTCCATAGGGGATTTTAGAACTACTTCATATAAGGTCAGTGCTCCATGTAGGCTTACCCTGGTGTGACGTTTTGATAACTACCCAAATCTCTCTCAGACAATGTCAATTTTATCAATATATTCACCTGTAATCACCCCCCCCCCCTCCTCAAATTAAATGCTAATTTGCAGCTAATGTGGCTATCATACAGAACTACACATCCTTTCGCTAGCTTTGAAGTAATCACTCAATGTGCAGGGTGGGAAAAAACTCCAAATTTCTCCAGGCAAACTCTCATTGACAAGTAACAAGTAACCTAGCAAGTAGAAATTATAGCCTTTTTAGTTTCTCGTGTAAATAATTGATAGTGTTTTTCTCGTGTGTATTCTTGTTTAGCATTTTGAAAATTACTTAGCTAACGTTAGCTACGTTATTTTTTAAATTCTCAAAATGGTCTAATTACCCTAGCCTTTGAAGCTAACTAGCTAACCATAAGTCTCTCCGTTGATCAGAAGCAAGGATGGTTCTGTGCTATGTACCGGATTTGTCAATCACTACTCGGATAAGCACAAGTGCATTTTATCCTTTTCCGACATCTGTAAGCATGAGGCATCGCTGGAGCTTGCAGAATTCCCATATGGTCCCATGTCGCAAGGATCTGTACACAATTCCTGGAAGCTGAAAATGTCCCAGTTCTTCCATGGCCTGCAGACTCACAAGACATGTCACCCATTGATCATATTGGCGATGCTCTGGATCAACAACGTGTTCCAGTTCCCGCCAATATCCAGAAACTTTGCACAGCCATTGAAGAACAGTGGGACAACATTCCACAGGCCACAATCAACAGCATGATCAACTCTGCGAAGGAGATGTGTTGCGCTGAATGAGATAAATTGAGGTCACACCAGATACTGAGTGACTGGTTTTCTGATCCAAGCCCCTACATTTTTTTAGAGGTATCTGTGACCAAAAGATGCATATCTTTATTCACAGTCATGAGAAATCCATAGATTAGGGCCTAATTTATTTATTTCAATTCTGTAATTTAGTAAAATCTTTGAAAATGTTGCGTTTATATTTTTGTTCAGTTTAATTGATTAAATGGGTCTTCCTTGTAGAATGTTCACAGCTATATAGAACACATTTTATTGCTAATATACTCAAACTTAATTTAAGAGCTACATCGACAGGATAAACATCTCCCATGATGGCCCTGACCAAACCGGTAAATTGTCACTCACTATAGCTGCGCTTCTCCACATAGCCAGATTTATAGCAAATATATATATTTATTTGACCTTTATTTAACTAGGCAAGTCAGTTTAGAACAAATTCTTATTTTCAATGACGGCCTAGGAACAGTGGGTTAACTGCCTTGTATTTGTATTAGTCAAAGGGGTCCAACTCAGTCTCTCATTAAGTATGGATCAGCATTTAATTGCATATTTCCGTTAGGACACGCCTACTCTGTATAGTGCGAAATAACGCAATTAGCCTTTGCACTCCTAAACAACGTATTTTGGCAAAGGGTGAAGTCTACAAAACTTAGTCCACTCTGTTCGTAATAGTTTTCCAGTTTGGAGAACAGAAAATTGTATTGAGATCAAATGTTTAATCGATGAGAACATTTTCAGAATGTCGGCCAAAATCCATCTCGTTTCATCTTCTCCCACTGCCGACCTCTCTGCTTCCTCTGTAAACGCTAAGTTGATGCTTCAGATTTATACGTTCGGTGATCTATCTGTCCTTATAGTAACGTTAGTCTTTTCCATGACATGCCATCTACTTCCTATTTTCACTTGCAAGGGGGCGCAGTCGTTTTCAAAGCGTCGAATTGACGTGTGTGATTGCGGAGTTGCGTAGTGTTTGCAAATGGAGGAGGAAATAACTGTTTTTCTCTGAACTGCAGGTTTGTTGTTTGGTCAACTTCTTTCGACCAGGCAAGGTCTTCCGTCGCAAATAATGTTTGGCATATTATTAGCGAGTGGGTTATTATCTCGAACAAGACAGCTAACGTTAACTCTGCCTTCTCGATTTCGCGGAGGATTTAGCTAACGAGGCCTCGTTGTTTGCCTTCAAAATGATGTATTTTTGTCCCAAAATAACTAGCTAGCTAGATCATTAGCATGTAACATGTTAACATTTGAAATGGACAAGTTAGCCATCTACTGTACCTTGTTAGTTAACTGACTAACCAACTCGGAAGCTTGCTGGGGACGCTAGCTAACTAGGTAGTTAGCCGGTGTTAGCAATGTTTTGTTAACAGACCGCTAGTCGCTACGCTGCCAGTTAATTTGTCTTGCCAGCCAATCTCAGATACACTATGTACAAAAGAATGTGGCTACCGCTTCAAATGAGTGGATTCGGCAATTTCAGCCACACCCGTTGCTGACAGGTGTATAAAGTCGAGGCATGCAATCTCTATAGACAAACATTGGCAGTAAAATGTAGAAGAACGTGACACCTTTCCAACAAGTCAGTTTGTCAAATTGCTGCCCCTTCAACTGTAAGTGCTGTTATTGTGAAGTGGCAACTTCTAGGAGCAACAACGGCTCATCAGAGAAGTGGTAGGTCACACAAGCTCACAGAACGGGACCGCTGAAGCTTGTAGCGAGTAAAAATCGCTGGTTTCCAAACGGCCTTTGGAAGCAACGTCAGCACAATAACAGTTCATTGGGAGCTTCATGAAATGGGTTTCCATGGCCGAGCACCAGCACACAAGGCTAAGATCACCATGAGCAATGGCAGGTGTCGGCTGGAGTGGTGTAAACTCACCGCTAATGGACTCTGGAGCAGTGGAAACGTGTTCTCTGGAATGATGAATCACGCTTCACTATCTGGCAGTACGACGGATCTGGGTTTGGTAGAATGCCAGGAGAACGCTACCTGCCCCAATGCATAGTGCCAACTGTAAAGTTTTGTGGAGGAGGAATGATGAGTCTTGTGCTGTTTTTCATGCTTTGGGCTTGGCACTTTTGTTCCTTTGAAGGGAAATCTTAATGCTACAGCATACTACAGCTTGGGGAAGCAAGTCTCCACAGCAATGTTCCAACATCTAGTGGAAAGCCTTCCCAAAAGAGTGAAAGCTGTTATAACAGCAAGGGGGGGACCCACTCCATATCAAGGCCCGTGATTTTGGAATGATATGTTTGACGAGCAGGTGTCCACATAGTTTTGGTCATGTAGTGTAGGTAGGTAGCTAATCTGCTTAATTATCCAAGTGGGAAGAGCCTTGTTTAACATTTGGCTGGCTAGCTAGCTACCTATAAAATATTTTCTAATTATACTTATTTCCCACTGTTTTTCTCAGGTGGAGAAAACCAAAATGTCTGAAGCTCTTTATGAAAAGTTCCTCTCTCCAGAGGAGCCCTTTCCACGGCTGCTGTCTCAGCGAGGGAACATCAGTGAGACGGGCACATTGGATGTCAGTGACTTTGGCTGTCAGTTATCCTCTTGTCACCGGACAGACCAACTGCGCCGCTTACATAGTAACAGGTAAGGCTGATGGCTAGCTACCTGTTTTTGACTTGCATTCTACTTTTTAATGCAAGACTAGTGGAACAGGCTAAACTAACCACACCAAAATGTTGCTTTTGTTGACTGTTTTCAGATGGAACCTGACTTCTTGTGGAACCAGTGTGGCCAGCTCCGAATGCAGTGAGGAGCTGTTCTCCTCCGTTTCTGTGGGAGACCAGGAGGACTGCTACTCCCTTTTGGATGACCAGGAGTTCACCTCCTTTGACCTGTTCCCGGAGGGCAGCGTCTGCAGCGACGTGTCTTCCTCTATCAGCACTTACTGGGACTGGTCGGACAGCGAATTTGAGTGGCAGGTATGTGCCCCCCAATGTGATAACATAAATATTTTTGTCAAGTTATGTTGGTAGTTGTTCCATTTGGGTTAATGTTTTTTGTTTATCCACAGTTGCCTGGAAGTGACATAACCAGTGGAAGTGATGTATTCTCTGACATCATACCCAGTGTTCCCAGCTCCCCATGCCTCTCCTCCAAGAGAAAGACCAAACCACATAGAAATCTGGATGAGCTCCCTTGGAGTGCTATGACCAATGATGAACAGGTATGGAGACCAGCTCTCAAATTCACAATGCCAGGAATTGTAAAGCAGTGGTTGCAGATGTTATAGGCTTTGTCTCTCTGTCAGGTGGAATATATTGAATATCTAAGCAGAAAGGTCAGCACAGAGATGGGGCTACGAGAGCAGTTGGACATCATCAAGATCATTGACCCGTGTGCACAGATATCCCCCACAGACAGCGAGTTCATCATTGAGCTCAACTGCCTGACGGATGAGAAACTGAAACAGGCGAGTGAATAGCACACGTGGTACACACTTTAAAAATAAAAAAAACACTGCTATGCAGTGTACTCACATCTAAAGAAATAGTACAACTTTTCAGATGTTTGTTGAACCTGAAGCTTTAACATTCGTATCCTCCAGGTGAGGAACTACATCCGGGAGCACAGTCCGCGGCAGCGCCCCAGCAGCACCCGAGACAGCTGGAAGAGGAGTGGCCACAGCAGTGCTAGCACTAGTGGGGTGAGTGGGGTGAGCAGCAGTAATGCTAGCTTGGTCAGCAGTGCCAGCAGCTCCACCGGATCCACAGGCTCCACCGGCAACTCCACGTCCAACTGCAGCACAGCTAACATCAGCCGTGCCCACAGCGACGGGAACCTGTCCAGTGCAGCTGAGCGCATCCGGGACTCCAAGGTAAGGCAGGGCTTCACTCTGACTGTTGAAGTTCACTATGGCTTTTGAATAGCTCCTCAAGTTTTCCATACCTACAGATTAAACGGCTACTAAAATTGAAATTGCAATTTGACTGAAATCAACAACATACAGTGCCTTGAAGGATGATCTTTGGAAACAGGATGCACCTGAGCTTTAAATAAAAACAGATAGAAGTAGGTATCTCCCTCGACATGGAAGCTCAGAGGAGAGGAAAGTATCTACCAGCGCCAACAGCATCTTGCGTAATTCAAAAACAAATCTTATCTAGTATTACGCAGTATTTTATGTTTGCTAGCTTAATCTCCCTAGAATAGATTTTAAATAAAGAGTATTTAGATGAAGAAATCTTCCTTCCCTCTTCCTGTAATTTATTGCCTGGTCGAGTAGTTAGCTTAAAAATGCTAAAAACTGTGTTAGCATACTAGCTACTAACCCACGGATGGAAGGCATAGACAAGTGGAAAAATAAACCAACACTGAAACGGAGGATGTTGACAAGGCAGAGGGAGACCTGCATTGTGAAAAAACACAAGGAACGAACGTTCACTTGGGAGGCTACAGTGAGATTCAAAAGTATTTGGACAGTTTGTTTTAGCTCTGTACTCCAGCACTTTGGCTTTGAAATGATACAATGACTGAGGTTACATTAATGTAGAAGTGTTTAGAAGCATATTCTGAAAAGATCCTCAAATTAAAGCTGACACTGTTTACACTTTAACCTCATAGTCATCGTGTCATTTAAAATCCAAGGTGCTGAGTACAAAGCCAAAACAAACAAATGTGTCACTGTCCAAATACTTTGGGACATCAATGTATGTATTCCTCCTTGCATAATTATTGCAATCACTTCCATGTGGTGTCAATGTGGTGCGCGTTACTCTACATGAGGTATTCAAATGGGTTTCTATTTGATATGTACACACTCCTACAGTTTAGTAGTTTTTCACAGTGATAACAGGGAAATATTCTTAATATGTAGGTGACCTACTGTAGGATGAAGTGACCAGATATAATGGAAAATGGATCTCCTGCCTCAAGTAAAAAACATGACCCTACATTTGAGTTATGGAACGGTAGTCTGAGCCTTTGTTTTGCACTGCTTGGTGTGCTGTCTGTTCTCTTGTGTGTGTGCTTAGTGTGCCACTGCCATACATTGCTTATCATCTTGTCCTATTTGTGTTGGAAGAAACGCTCTAAGCAGAGGAAGCTGCAGCAGAAAGCCCTGCGTAAGAGACAGCTGAAGGAGCAGAGACAGGCCCGCAAGGAGAGGCTGAGTGGCCTGTTCCTCAACGAAGAGGTGCTGTCACTCAAAGTCACCGAGGAGGAGGACCATGGAGAAGATGTAGTGGACGTCTTCATGTGACAAGAATGAAGGAGTCAGTGTTCCCTCTAAGCCTCACAATAACATCCTCCACTAACATCACAGCTGGTCCCACATCCTAGAGCCCCATTCACATTGAAGCAAAGCTGCCCTATTGGGACCATTCTTGAGTTAAATCCTTAGAATTGGACACCTGCACAGAATGTTTTTTTTTTTTTAAATGAAACACCTTTTTTTGAAGAATCTAGTTCTCTTTTCTTCTCAGTTTTATTTGTCTTAATCTATAAACATTGGTAGTATGATCCTGCTGAGGCAAAGCACTGAGCACTAATATTGAATGAGTATTCAAGTAAAACTACCAAATGTATCATAAAATGAGGTTAACTTCCTAATTCTGTGGTTAATTTAATCTTGAAGGCATAGATGGAACACTGAGTCACTGCATGGGAAGTCATCACTGTTGGCATTGAGTTACAAGTGCTTCAAAACAGCTTTTAAAAAACATTTATTTATAAATGCGGTTAATCATAAATAACAGTTTTTGCATCAAGTGTCCCCTTTAAGTTAAAATATGAAGGCTTACACATTCATAAATGCAACATGGTAACACAATGTTCGCCTCTAAAAAAAATCTCCTTTAGTTTTTTTTCTTATTTTCCTTGTGTTTTGTGCATGGGGTCTAGGGTTGAGCATGACATGTAAAAAATAATGCAGATATCCATTGCATTGCACACAGGAGATATTTTTATGTTGCTGAATGACATGAAACTTTAGTATGACTGCATTGTCTTTGAATGGGAAGGTGTTTCATGATGTCTTGGCTTACTCTCCTTGGTTACTGATCCTGTCCTGTAGAACTCAGTACTCTTTCCACTTCAACAGTTAACACTAACTGCTGTACATTAGAACATGTATTTACCTTGAAGCTTTACTTCGCTTTGTCTTTTTCCTGTATAAAGTTACGCTTTTAAGTAACTCTGAAAACAATATAGATCAACTAGATATTGTGAGTAGATCTTTATTTTGACTGAAAGAGATGAATAGCCATAAAACAACTATTTCTGTGTGTATTGTACCATTCATTCTGGGGAGGAAAGTTCAACGGACCAAGATGAGACGTATTCGTTGGTGCTTTCTTGGAGGTCCAATTATAAATTGTATATACCACAACCATGTATTACTGACCTGACTGCGGTGTTGGAAATATAGTGTTGCAGAACAGACGCAAACCAGAACTCAGTTTCTGTGTGATGTACTCAATAGTAATGTAACGCATAATGAGAAATAAATTGCCATCGATGCATCATGTTTTCCTGGTGTTTCTTTTAATTTTCATTAGAGTGAAATATATCAATGGATAAACTACTTCTTGATTGGCTTTTGCAATGCAAGTGGTAATGTCCTCCAATATTTGTTACAAGGACAATATACAAAATCTCTGCGACAAATTAGAATTACACCTCAATGTAAATGTATTCACAAAAGACATGCTAAATTTAAGCAATAAGGCACCAGGAGGTGTGGTATATGGCCAATATACCACGGTTAAGGACTGTTCTAATGCGCAACGCGGGGTGCCGGGATACAGCCGTGGTATATCGGCCATATACTACAAACCCCCGAGGTGCCTTATTGCCATTATAAACTGGTTACCAACGTAATTACAACAGTAAAAAAAAATGTTTTGTCATACCTGTGGTATACGGTCTGTGGCTGTCAGCCAATCAGAATTCTGGGCTCGAATCACCCAGTTTATAAATGACTTTATTGCACATATCATTTTACTAGCCTATACTTATTACATAAACTGGTTTCTTCTGGGGCTGACATTTCTTAAGACTAATATACTGTATTTCATTGTGTAACAGCATACAATGGCTGAGTTCATCATTTGAGCTTCATTGCAGATCAGTTTCCTCTGTCGTAGACTGAAGGTCAATAGGTAGTGCATTAGAAGAAATACATTATAGGTTTAAACCGAGACAACCGTTCTAAAGGGGAAGATAGTGTGTGAATGAAAGCAATGAAATTGATCGGTAATTAATCAGTGTGTTAGTGACTCCTCACTGTCCAGGGTACATTAGAAATGTGTTTGCTTAGCTCCATTAGCGTTATCTGGAAGAGATATAAGCACATACTCAGCTAGACTATAATGGTGATGGAGGTGCCATATCATATTGATTGGATCCTAAAAAAATGGCTATTCCAACCACTACCTAAAAAGAGTGGATGCTAAATGATCTGATTAAACTTAGCTTTTCTGAGATAAGCCCTTTTTGTACGGGGGTCTATGAGGGAGTGTCGATTTACATCAGTCCTATCTGATGGAATAGACGTTTTGTAATGTTTAAGCTGTTACAAATGTACTGATATAAGTGGACGCATGTGGCATTCCGGGCACTTTGAGAAAAACGACTACTGTAAGTTAGATGTGCCTGTTGTTCAATTGTTTGGGCCAACAGAGAATTGATTAAAAAATACATTACATTGTTCATGATATAAGGCTTGATGCATTGGTGAAGCAGTAGTATTGTCGATGGCTCAACTGTGTAACGGTCCAATTGGCCAATTGGCTAGAATGGTCCCACCTGATCTCCCCTGCCTTCTATCTTTGAGTACATGTATTTCCATTGTTAGAGCAGCTACTTGGCTATCTTGTCAATATAATAGGTTATCTTTGGTATATCCCATTATTCCACTGCCATCGTTTTTGATGGGAGGTTTTAAATTAACCATGAAGTTAATTGGAAGCAGGTGCAGATTTCAATAGAGGTGCTTTTCACTGTAATTAACTAACAGGCATACTGGTGAGTAGGAGGGCTGGGAATTGCCAGGGACTTCACGATACGATATTATCACGATACTTAGGTGCCGATAGGAAATGTATTGCGATTCTATATGTATCACGATTTATCAAAATTCTATATATGTGTTGTGTTTCGATACTGCGATTTTTATGGAAATGGATTGTTCTGCTGCAGAGGGTCAAGAGAGAGCTTTTTGATCAGTCATGAAAATAAAATTGCTGAAAAGGTTGGCTGGACATTTAAAAAAGAAAATTGAGTCCAAACTATGGGTGGAGAAATACTAAAGTTTTGGCGCAGGTACAGCCAACTAGCGTTAGCTAACGTTAACTACCTAGCAAAAACGGTCTGAGAATGGCTGCCACAGGGAATGGGACCGTTACACAGTTGAGCCATCGACAATACTACTGCTTCACCAATGCATCAAGCCTTATATCATGAACAATGTAATGTCTTTTTTAATCAATTCTCTGTTGGCCCAAACAATTGAATAGTATACAATTTATGGAGCAAGAAGTGCTGAAGAACTGATGTAAATAATAGGGCAACTCAGTGGCAGGAAACAGAGGATGCCAGAGCATAAGCTTCTTGTGGTTATTTATACTTACAAAGAAACATAGAAATCTTACTGAGAAAGGATAGTCCCTTTTCAAATCACCACATCCTCTTTTCCAAGAAAAGCATCAGATACATTACTGATGAACCCACTATTTCTCTGAATTGCGCTGAGGGAGGCGAAGTCTGCATAACTTGAAAAAATTATCTGTATGAGAACAACCTACTGCCAATGCAGCCGCTACCTTTTGTTTTCTGTAGTGTATTTACACAGACAGACTGTGTTGCAGAAATAAGTATTTGGTCATGCACCATTGCCTTTCTGATGGTTGTATTTGTCCCCATCCAAGAGAATAGGTGAATCAGAGCCACAAATTGGTCCCTGTGCTTCTTACTGAATACTAAGCACACCAGCAATGTTTACAACCCTTATTGGAAGCAATAGACTTCCATTCATGTATTTATTTTAAGAGAACATAGTGTAGGAACACTAGTGCTGATGATATCAGTTAGAGCTGATAGGGTGAGTAAAGTTTATTTTGAAAATACTCTGGGTCAAGATGCGGTCGTGAACGTCAGTCTCATCACCCATGAAACATTTGAGTGGCCCCGGTCTGCATGGCTAGTTGAACAGTAATGGTCAACAATATGTGTGTTATTTGTCTGTTAAGTTAAGGCAGGACCTTAGTCATTCCCATCTGATTTCAGCGAGCATTTGAAGCTTTGCAGTCAGTCATTGCCTTACGTGTTTCCCATTGACAGGTAGGCTGCTCCTGAAATCCAAGCTGACTATTGTTTAGAGGAGCCTAACGGACTCGTCTGTCAAATCATGGTGTCCCATCGTTAGCTGGTCTATTGCTTTTGAAATTGTGTTTTTTGTGTGCAAGGCATTTGAAGAACGTTTTGATTGACCATCAAATAGAGTGATTGTTATGTCTCGATCCCTTTTAACAAAGTCATTAATGTTATCTGAAAGCTTGGTCAATATCATTTGTAGATGAACATAACCTGAGTAAAGACATACGTATCCATATGCACTGTACTGTATTTGCCACTAGGAATGTCAGGCGCATATTGAAAAGATCATGTTTAAGTGGTACACAGATTTTTACAAAATATATGTTTTTGTCTATATATAGTTACCGTATTTACCAAAAATATATAGTAAAGGTATTTTGTAAGATGTCCAACATCTTTACATTCAATCAATAAACCATACAGGACACACTACAAACACTAAATCAATAAACCATACAGGACACACTACAGCCATTCAATCAATAAATCAAACAGGACACTCTACAAACACTAAATCGAATTAAATCGTACAGGACACACTACAAACACTAAATCAATAAACCATACAGGACACACTACAGCCATTCAATCAATAAATCAAACAGGACACTCTAACAACACTAATCAATAAACCATACAGGACACACTACACCATCATCAATAAATCAAACAGACACTCTACAAACACTAAATCAAATAAATCAGTACAGGACATCTACAAACAATCAATCAATAAATCGTACAGGACACACTACAAACACTAAATCAATAAATCGTACAGGACACA
>NW_019942842.1:156898-173487 GCF_002910315.2 Salvelinus sp. IW2-2015
TACACAGAAACATAGAAATCTTACTGAGAAAGGATAGTCCCTTTTCAAATCACCACATCCTCTTTCCCAAGAAAAGCATCAGATACATTACTGATGAACCCACTATTTCTCTGAATTGCGCTGAGGGAGGCGAAGTCTGCATAACTTGAAAAAATTATCTGTATGAGAACAACCTACTGCCAATGCAGCCGCTACCTTTTGTTTTCTGTAGTGTATTTACACAGACAGACTGTGTTGCAGAAATAAGTATTTGGTCATGCACCATTGCCTTTCTGATGGTTGTATTTGTCCCCATCCAAGAGAATAGGTGAATCAGAGCCACAAATTGGTCCCTGTGCTTCTTACTGAATACTAGCACACCAGCAATGTTTACAACCCTTATTGGAAGCAATAGACTTCCATTCATGTATTTATTTTAAGAGAACATAGTGTAGGAACACTAGTGCTGATGATATCAGTTAGAGCTGATAGGGTGAGTAAAGTTTATTTTGAAAATACTCTGGGTCAAGATGGCGGTCGTGAACGTCAGTCTCATCACCCATGAAACATTTGAGTGGCCCCGGTCTGCATGGCTAGTTGAACAGTAATGGTCAACAATATGTGTGTTATTTGTCTGTTAAGTTAAGGCAGGACCTTAGTCATTCCCATCTGATTTCAGCGAGCATTTGAAGCTTTGCAGTCAGTCATTGCCTTACGTGTTTCCCATTGACAGGTAGGCTGCTCCTGAAATCCAAGCTGACTATTGTTTAGAGGAGCCTAACGGACTCGTCTGTCAAATCATGGTGTCCCATCGTTAGCTGGTCTATTGCTTTTGAAATTGTGTTTTTTGTGTGCAAGGCATTTGAAGAACGTTTTGATTGACCATCAAATAGAGTGATTGTTATGTCTCGATCCCTTTAACAAAGTCATTAATGTTATCTGAAAGCTTGGTCAATATCATTTGTAGATGAACATCCTGAGTAAAGACATACGTATCCATATGCACTGTACTGTATTTGCCACTAGGAATGTCAGGCGCATATTGAAAAGATCATGTTAAGTGGTACACAGATTTTTACCAAAATATATGTTTTTGTCTATATATAGTTACCGTATTTACCAAAATATATAGTAAAGGTATTTTTGTAAGATGTCCAACATCTTTACATTCAATCAATAAACCATACAGGACACACTACAAACACTAAAATCAAATAAACCATACAGGACACACTACAGCCATTCAATCATAAATCAAACAGGACACTCTACAAACACTAATCACATATCATACATAACAGGACACACTACAGCCATTCAATAACAATCAAACAACGGGACCACTTCTACAAACACTAAATCAATAACATACAGGACATCACTACAGGCCATTCAATCAATTATATCAGGACACTCTACAAACACTAAATCAATAAATCATACAGGACACTCTACAAACAATCAATCATAAATCGTACAGGACACACTACAAACACTAAATCAATAAATCGTACAGGACACACTACAAACACCTAAATCAATAAATCGTACAGGACACACTACAAACACTAAATCAATAAATCGTACAGGACACACTACAAACACTAAATCAATAAATCGTACAGGACACACTACAACCATTCAATCTAAAAGTACAGGACCACTACAAACACTAAATCAATAAATCATACAGGAACACTACAAACATTCAATCATACATCTATACGGACACACTACAATAAATCAATAAATCGTACAGGACACAATACAACCTTTCAATCAATAAATCAAACAGGACACTCTACAAACACTAAATCAATAAATCGTACAGGACACTCTACAAACACTAAATCAATAAATCATACAGGAAACACTACAAACACTAAATCAATAAATCAAACAGGACACTCTCACAAACACTAAATCAATAAATCATACAGGACACTCTACAAACAATCAATCAATAAATCGTACAGGACACACTACAAACACTAAATCAATAAATCGTACAGGACACACTACAAACCTAAATAAATAAATCATACAGGACACTACAAACAATCAATCAATAAATCGTACAGGACACACTACAAACACTAAATCAATAAGTCGTACAGGACCACTCCACACTAATCATAAATCGTAAGGACACACTACAAATAATCATATCGTACAGGACACACTACAACCTTCATCATAAATCGTACAGGACACATAAAACTATCAAAATGCAGGCCACTACAAACACTAAATCAATAAATCGTACAGGACACACTACAACCATTCAATCAATAAATCGTAACAGGACAACACCTCAACCATTCAATCAATAATATTACAGGACACACTAACAAACATTCAATCAATAAATCATACAGGACACACTACAACCATTCAATCAATAAATCGTACAGGACACACTACAAACACTAAATCAAAAATCATACAGACACCATACAAACATTCATCAATACATCTTACAGGACACACTACAAACACTAAATCAATAAATCGTACACGACACAACTACAAACATTCAATCAATAAATCGTACAGGACACACTACAAACACTAAACAGTAAATCGTACAGGACACACTACAACCATTCAATCAATAAATCATACAGGACACACTACAAACATAAATCAATACATCGTACAGGACACTCTACAAACACTAAATCAATACATCGTACAGGACACTCTACAAACACTAAATCAATAGATCATACAGGACACTCTACAAACAATCAATCAATAAATCGTACAGGACACACTACAAACACTAAATCAATAAATCGTACAGGACACACTACAACCATTCAATCAATCAATTGTACAGGACACACTACAAACACTAAATCAATAAATCGTACAGGACACACTACAAACAACTAAATCAATAAATCGTACAGGACACATACAAACATTCAATCAATAATCGTACAGGACACACTACATCTATCATCAATAAATCGTACAGGACACACTACACACTAAATCAATAAATCGTACAGGACACACTACAAACACTAAATCATAAATCGTACAGGACACACTACAAACACTAAATCAATAAATCGTACAGGACACACTACAAACACTAAATCAATAAATCGTACAGGACACACTACAAACACTAAATCAATAAATCGTACAGGACACACTACAAACACTAAATCAATAAATCGTACAGGACACACTACAAACACTAAATCAATAAGTCGTACAGGACACACTACAACCATTCAATCAATAAATCGTACAGGACACACTACAAACATCCAATCAATAAATCATACAGGACACACTACAAATATTGAATAAAATCGTACAGGACACACTACAAACATTCAATCAATAAATCGTACAGGACACACTACAAACATTCAATCAATAAATCGTACAGGACACACTACAAACATCCAATCAATAAATCATACAGGACACACTACAAACATTCAATCAATAAATCGTACAGGACACACTACAAATATTCAATCAATAAATCGTACAGGACACACTACAAACATCCAATCAATAAATCATACAGGACACACTACAAACATTCAATCAATAATCGTACAGGACACACTACAAACATCCATCAATAAATCATACAGGACACACTACAAATATTGAATAAAATCGTACAGGACACACTACAAACATTCAATCAATAAATCATACAGGACACTCTACAAACACTAAATCAATAAATCGTACAGGACACACTACAACCATTCAATCAATAAATCATACAGGACACACTACAAACATTCAATCAAATCGTACAGGCAACATTACAAACATTCAATCAATAAATCATACAGGACACTCTACAAACATTCAATCAATAAATCATACAGGAACACACTACAACACTATAAATCAATAAATCGTACAGGACACACTACAAACACTAAATCAATAAATCGTACAGGACACACTACAACACTAAATCAATAAATCATACAGGACACTCTACAAACATCAATATAATAAATCGTACAGGACAACTACATAAATCATACAGGACACACTACAAACACTAAATCAATAAATCGTACAGGACACACTACAAACACTAAATCAATAAATCATACAGGACACACTACACACATTTGAACTAAATCTGATGATGCTGACATTCAGCTAACAAAACACTGCACCAATATAAACCAAGCATGGACAAGATGGACTGGGTAATGTCCCTTAATCTGTTGGACTACTGTCTGTGGACAGAGTGCTGCTTGGTGTGGGCAGTAGCCTCCTGTCATTACCCAGTATGGCAGCTGGTCTGGTCTGGGATGGTCTGGTAGCTTTGGTCATCAGGGTTGGAGTGTTACCC
This sequence comes from Salvelinus sp. IW2-2015, assembly GCF_002910315.2. NCBI lineage: Eukaryota > Metazoa > Chordata > Actinopteri > Salmoniformes > Salmonidae > Salvelinus > Salvelinus sp. IW2-2015. The sequence continues at coordinate 161,229 of NW_019942842.1, forward strand.
CAAGGATTCATCACGGTTAAAAACCTTAGGAGATAAAAATAACTTCAGGTTCCTATACTCTTAGAAAAAAAGGTGCTATCTAGAACCGAAAAAGGGTTATTCGGCTGTCCCTATTGGAGAACCATTTGGATAACTCTTTTGAGTTCCATGTAGAACCTTATGGAGACGGCCGAATAACCCTTTTGGAACCCTTTTTTCTAAGAGTGTAGTATATGGACAAATGAAAACCCCATATGCATAGTCCCGTCTCCCACATGGCGTTAGGGTTGGGCTTAGTCTGTCTTGACCATTACCAAGATGTGTAGCTATGCAAGTTTTTTTCAGATCAGCCACTGAGTAAATCCAAATTCTAATCGCTACACATTACGTAACATATGTCCGGCTCAACAGAAGACCGATATACACTACCTGCTGAAGTATGGATGGATAAGAGGATGTCCACACAGTGAGACCCAGGCCAGAGTGCCAATATCCAGGGTTCCCACAGAGTCGGGCCCATATAGAGAGACTGTATGTGGGGTTCCCCCCCAGGATGGCTCCACCACAGAGGCCTGGTGCAGGGGGACATCCAAGTACAGGCTCAGGGGGTTGGTTAGAGGTAGCCCAGGGACCGAGCTCAAAACGCCAGCCTTCTCAAGCTTACGCCACTTGGCTCTGTGGTTTTGGAACCACACCTGGACACACAGGTGTAGCAAGTGGAGAAATGTCAGGAGCCTATTGATGGATCCATGACTGACTACTATGTGTTGCAGCCTCACACTAAATAAGAATCAGCTCCAAGACCAACATTTACAGTATAAAGGGAAAAAACAAATGATTGAGTTGTGTACCTGGACCCTTGCCTCCGTCAAAGTTAGACGTGTCGCCAGTTCTTCTCTAGGGAAATAAAGAGCCATTGATCTATGAACAGTTTGAATTGTCTTTTAGAATAAACATGATTGAAAGGTGAGGTATGTAGTATACTACATAGCAACACGACCCCCACTACTAATGTCAATATCCAGTAGTAATGATAGCATAATGTTATTACCTGGCAAAAATGTCTGGATAATGAGAGTTGTGGAAAGCCCTCTCCAGTTGGTCCAGCTGGAAATGAGTAAAGGTGGTTCGATAAAGTCGTTGCTTCCTTGAGTTGATGTTGTGTCCACCTAGACTTTCTGCTGTCAGCTTCCCTGTTTGGTCTCTGCTGGAGCCCACCTCTGTCTCTCTACTAGTATTTACTGGGAGCTCCATCCTGGTATCTTCTTGTAGCTGTGAAGTAGCTTGTTTGTTCTCCTCAGGAGCAATACGACGTGTTGTTGATATCTCCTTGGACTTGTTGGATTGACTCTCAGTCCCTTTGAGAGATGTAGGACCCATGGTATCCACTGTTTGGAAAATGTGCACAGTTAGTCATCTATCGTGTAACATAATTATTTTCACCTTTTTAGAAATGTCATCATTCACAAACAATTTCCCCTGCGGCACTTACAAAAGTTAATTGACAATTTCCCCTAAATTTAGTTTAGGTACAGTACCTCCTCTGTTGATCCTAGTGTCTTTGGTTGCATCTTTGCCCAGAATGGAATCAATCAAATAAGACGATGAAAATGTAAATGTCTGGAGCCCATGTGATGACTTCTGGTTTGTAGGATGGTTCTTCTTTTCGTAAAAGTGACAAACCCACACATATATAACTTTATATCGAACGAGTGCCTTTGATTTGACGGCCTGCACATGCGCAGTTTGCCGTGAGACTACCGTTGGACCCTATGGCTTTTTTTACGCATGAGTTTAGTTAGTCAACGTAACCATGACATCACCTAAAAGTGTGATAAAGTCTATTAGAGAAGCAGTTTTAGGCCATCGTCATACTGTACTGTCTTTGTCTGAACAGCAATTTTTATCAAATAAAATCAAAGTTTATTGGTTGCCTACACAGATTTGCAGATGTTATCGCTGGTGCAACAAAATACTTATGTTTTCTATCTCCAACAGTCAGTAATATCTAGCAATACAAATGAAGTCGGAAGTTTACATACTTAGGTTGGAGTCATTAAAACTCGTTTTCAACCACTCCACAAATTTCTTGTTAACAAACTATAGTTTTGGCATGTCGGTTAGGACATGAACTGTGCATGACACAAGTAATTTTTCCAACAATTGTTTACAGACAGATTATTTCAATTATAATTCACTGTATCACAATTCCAGTGTGTCAGAAGTTTACATACACTAAGTTGACTGTGCCTTTAAACAGCTTGGAAAATTCCATAAAATTATGTCATGGCTTTAGAAGCTTCTTGACATAATTTCAGTCAATTGGAGGTGTACCTGTGGATGTGTTTCAAGGCCTACCTTCAAACTCAGTGCCTCTTTGCTTGACATCATGGAAAAATCAAAAGAAATCAGCCAAGACCTCAGTTTTTTTTTTTTGACTTCCACAAGACTGGTTCATCCTTGGGAGCAATTTCCAAACGCCTGAAGGTACCACGTTCATCTGTACAAACAATAGTACGCAAGTATTAACACCATGGGACCACACAGCCGTCACACCGCTCAGGAAGGAGACGCGTTCTGTCTCCTAGAGATGAGCGTACTCTGGTGCGAAAAGTGCAAATCAATCCCAGAACAACAGCAAAGAACCTTGTGAAGATGCTGGAGGAAACAGGTACAAAAGTATCTATATCCACAGTAAAACAAGTCCTATATCGACATAACCTGAAAGGCCGCTAAGCAAGGAAGAAGCCACTGCTCCAAAACCGCCATAAAAGCCAGACTACGGTTTGCAACTGCACATGGGGACAAAGATTGTACTTTTTTGAGAAATGTCCTCTGGTCTGATGAAACAAAAATAGAACTGTTTGGCCATAATGACCGTCGTTATGTTTGGAGGAAAAAGAGGGAGGCTTGCAAGCCCGAAGAACACCATCCCAACCGTGAAGCAAGGGGGTGGCAGCATCATGTTGTAGGGGTGCTTTGCTGCAGGAGGGACTGGTGCACTTCACAAAATAGATGGCACCATGAGGAGGAAAATGATGTGGATATATTGAAGCAACATCTCAAGACATCAGTCAGGAAGTTAAAGCTTGGTCGCAAATGGGTCTTCCAAATGGACAATGGCCCCAAGCATACTTCCAAAGTTGTGTCAAAATGGCTGAAGGACAACAAAGTCAGGGTATTGGAGTGGCCATCACAAAGCCCTGACCTCAATCCTATAAAACATTTGTGGGCAGAACTGAAAAAGCGTGTGCGAGCAAGGAGGCCTACAAACCTGACTCAGTTACACCAGCTCTGTCAGGAGGAATGGGCCAAATTTCACCCAACTTATTGTGGGAAGCTTGTGGAAGGCTACCCGAAACGTTTGACCCAAGTTAAACAATTTAAAGGCAATGCTACTAAATTCTTATTGAGTGTATGTAAACTTCTGACCCACTGGGAATGTGATGAAAGAAACAAAAGCTGAAATAAATAATTCTCTCTACTATTATTCTGATATTTCACATTCTTAAAATAAAGTGGTGATCCTAACTGACCAAAGACAGGGAATATTTACTGGGATTAAATGTCAGGAAAAGTGAAAAACTGAGTTTAAATGTATTTGGCTAAGGTGTATGTAAACTTCCGACTTCAACTGTAATATATATATATATATGTGTGTGTGTTGGTGTATGTATATATGTGTGTGTGTATATATATTTATATATACATATATATACATATATATGGTGTGTGTATAGACTGTATGGATAGTATGAATAGAAAAGGTGTATACAGCAGTAGTTATATAGCATGAGCCTTGACTAGAATACAGTATATACATATGAAGTGGGTGAAACAGTATGGGTGAGTGAAGTGGGTGAAACAGTCCTTGATGATCTCCTTGGCCTTCGTGTAAGACCAGGTGCTGTAGATGTCCTGAAGGGCTGGCAGTGTGCCCCCGGTGATGCATTGGGCTGATCGCACCACCCTCAGTAGAGCCCTGTGGTTGCAGGCGGTGCAGTTTTCGTACCAGGCGGTGATACAGCCTGACAGAATGCTCTTGAAGGTGCATCTGTAGAAGTTGGTGAGGGTCTTAGGGGCCAAGGTGAATTTCTTCATCCTCCTGAGGTTGAAGAGACGCTGTTTAAATGTGTTGCGCCTTCATCACCACATACAGTGCCTTTGGAAAGTATTCAGACCCCATTACTTTTTCCAAATTTTGTTACGTTACAGCCTTATTCGAAAATATTTTGGATTAACCTTAGCATGCTATGTCATGCTGGTAGTGGCAGGACAGAGGTTTCCATCATTGCAGCATTCTCCATCAACATCTACAGTGCTGCTGTGCTGCAGAGAGCTTTTGGAGAGTCACGATTCTCACATAGGCTCATAAGCTCAGGCTTACTTGCTCTTTGGTGCAGAATTCAAAATGTTGTGACTGATTGTTGTCCATACAGCACCAATCAGTCCAAGCAATAGTAGCACTTGCCCAGAAAAATGTCATTAATTATTCAAAACCCACATTGATAGATACATTCCAAACTCTCCTGGGGCTATTTAATATCAGGACTATGAAAATCAGCTCATTTAATTTCATCAATGAGGAGGCAGGCATATGGAAGCCAGCCCACAAGTTGGTGTTAATGTGGTTTAATTGAAGCATGGAGGGGGCTCTGATAAATGTACAGGAGATCAGTCCCTTCATGATTTATGACAGTAAGTATTAGTAGGGAAGTGCCAGGAAAGGATCCTATTTGAAACTCCAAACCTCCATTTCTCACTTTCTTACGCAAACATAGGGTGTCAATATTGCCACGCACATCGATTTGGAATCCCAGCCAGCCTGTCCTTCAGTCAGCCAGCTATAGCCTGCTCCCTGCTGCACAGCTTTTAGCTGTAACTTAGAAAATAGCAGCATGCAGACTAACTGACTAATTGACCAAGCAGTCTTTTTGATGATGCCCAGGTCCTATTCTTTTAATCTGGGCAATGCTCTGGGAATGTGCACCAGCATGGCTTCACTTATGCAAATCATATTTTTGAAATAACATGCCACTGGAGGGGATATTTGACATGAATCAGTGAGGATAATGTTAAATATATATGTGTGTGTGTGTGTGTGTTGGTGTGCTGTGTGGTGCTGTGGGTGTGTGGGTGTGGGTGTGTGTGGTGTGTGTGTGTGTGTGTGTGTGTGTGTGTGTGTGTGTGTGTGTGTGTGTGTGTGTGTGTGTGTGTGCACTGCATCACCATGTTTGATTTTCAAATCAACATGTTCAAAACTAACCAGTCTGAACCATTTTCTATCAGATTATGTAATTCATTTGTCCTATGATGTTCCTCTCAGGGAGAAAAAGAAGCCTCATAACGGATAGAGTGGTTTATTCCACTGGATGGCAGTAGTACACCATGTGGAATACTATCTAAGGTACATTCTAAATCTATATTTGTAAGATTTAGGAAATCATATTTAATCCACACGAATGAACCCTATGTTTAAGACTTGAGCACACAGTGAAAACATGAATATTTAAAAAATGGGGCTGGTCATAAGGGTTTACATCATTAGATTTCTCTTCTCTTGTGTAATAGCAAACCACGTTGCTTTACGTTGACACTTGGCCAAAGAAGAATGCTTCCAGGTAAAGTTGGATCGATTGTTGGATCGTTGCTCAGAACCATAGCGGTGCTCTGCCCATGTGGCAGTCAATGAAACACCTCTGGGATCTGGGTCTTTGTGACAAACAACAACAGAATGTGCTCAGCCCTGAATTGTTCACTTTTCAGAAGAAGTTAAGCGGAGAAGTGTACATGTGTATCGAGAGAATAGGATGAGAAGGGGTGACTCTTTGGTTTCTCGGGTGGAAGAGAAGATGTTCTGACATCTTGCTCGGAGACTGTGGAAAACAAGTTATTTTCTGTTGATGTACAATTCAAAAGATTTTTAAAACTGTGGTCCCATTCAGTCTACTGACCACCACTCTACCACTGTTCAGTCTTCAAAATAAAATAAAATGTTATTGGTCACATACACGTGTTTAGCAGATGTTATTGCGGGTGTAGCGAAATGCTTGTGTTTCTAGCTCTGACAGTGTAGTAATATCTAACAAGTAATATCTTCTCTTCCCTGTAATGTCTGACATGTCTTTTGTAATGCCAAATTCATTATCTTTCAAAATTCAATCTTACAAGCCAGCATGGAATCATTTGATGATAATCGTTCATCACATTTATTTTTGCTTTAGCTATTCTTCTATTTTCACAGCTTGGGTTTGTGTCCAGATCAGCCTATTGCCCTATATCAGCATACACCATTCCCTCATTAGAGTCCTGTGAGGACTGACCTGAAGAGACCTCATTAGAGTTCTGTGAGGACTGACCTGCAGAGACCTCATTAGAGTCCTGTGAGGACTGACCTGTAGAGTCCTCATTAGAGTCCTGTGAGGACTGACCTGTAGAGACCTCATTAGAGTCCTGTGAGGACTGACCTGTAGAGACCTCATTAGAGTCCTGTGAGGACTGACCTGTAGAGACCTCATTTACGTCCTGTGAGGACTGACCTGCAGAGACCTCATTAGAGTCCTGTGAGGACTGACCTGCAGAGACCTCATTAGAGTCCTGTGAGGACTGACCTGAAGAGACCTCATTAGAGTCCTGTGAGGACTGACCTGCAGATACCTCATTGGAGTCCTGTGAGGACTGACCTGCAGAGACCTCATTAGAGGACTGACCTGTAGAGTCTCCTCATCCTTTCCTGTCATCCTACGCCAGACTGGGTGCCATCCTCCTCCATCCCTCCATCCAAGGCAGTCTGGTTGAGGAACCCGAGGCAGGAAGAGAGAGAGAAAAAGGGAAAAGAGAGAGAGAGAGAGAGAGTGAGAGAGAGAGAGAGAGAGAGAGAGAGAAAGAGAGAGACCTCCTCCTCAAAATACTGCCGGGTCACCTTGATCATTCACCAATTTGCTGTCTGAATTAACATTTTAAACTTGGTGTGAATTAGATCGTTTTATGTCTCTACATGACAGTTTTCTATATGAAATGGTTAACAAGAATCATATTGTTTATCGTGGGAACATGTTGTCTTGCATGTGAATGAGTCCCAGGTGTTAATCCCACTCTGGCACATTTCTCAATTACAACCCTCTCTCATATGTCAAGTGTTTGCTTTAATTATGACCTCAAAACACCACTGTCAATTATTGGCCTTCCACAGGATTAGCCTCAAGGCAATCTTGGTTCAATTACATTCTATATTTTGCTATGCACCCATTTTTGTCTCTCTTAACTGTTAGGTAGGTTGAAATATCGTTTCATTTTGCAGCTTTTTGATGGTTCACACTGATTTAGATACAGCGCTAATTCATTGGACACTGTCTGATAGAGGAAGGCAGCCATGTGTTTGACACAGTTTTTCTAACACTCGTTTAGGGCCGATTATTGGCCCTTTATGGGCTGTAAAGTGCTGATTTGCTGGGCAGCAGGGAGTCAGAATTAGTGGGCCATAAACCTGATGGTGCATTACAACGTCTTTAATATGCAATAATGGCCAAAGATGCTCTCAGGGTAAGAGCCAGAGCCCATGGAGAGTCCTGTTAACTGTACATTACCTATCTACTGTGTGGGTTGTTTGCAGTGTGTTAGCTTGTATAGTCCTATACAATATTGTCCATGTTGTGTAATAAATGTACAGAAATGAGCGCATAGTGTTTTTTGCAGTATGTTGTTTAAGTTAGGGTTCTATTGGCCATGCTAGTTTTCACAATACTATCTTCAATTTCATGAGAATTATACTCTGTAGACTGTTGCATCTATACATACGTAGTTGTCATGAAACAGATAGGATGAGTCAATCTATGAAGGCTATCTTTTCTTTCTCAATATGCTCTCATGGCATATTTAAGATATTGGAATTATGGGAAGGAGAAAGTAGGCTACATAATCAATCTACATCAGATATATGAACAGAAAGTACCCTTTTCCACTCATAAAATATGTGTTTTCTCTGGAAGAACATGGATTTCCCTCTGGAGGAACATTGGATTTCCCTCTGGAGGAACATTGGATTTCCCTCTGGAGGAACATTGGATTTCCCTCTGGAGGAACATTGGATTTCCCTCTGGAGGAACATTGGATTTCCCTCTGGAGGAACATTGGATTTCCCTCTGGAGGAACATCAGGTTTTCCTCTTCAAGCACACCCCAAATGTGGCTAAAGTTGACATGATTGAAAGGTAAAAAGCAATAGTCATATTTACGGCTGTGAAAATGAATTCAGAAGCAGGATTTAGCCTCAGGCCAGATACGAAGAACTAGACATTCAATTACATTTTCTGTATATGTTTCTTAATGTTGACAGTAATTTGTAGTCTCTGAAGCCAGCTGTGACACAGCAGTTGAACCAACTGGCTTTCTGTTTCCTTGTTCATCTAAGAGAAATGCAATTTAGGCTACAGACAACTACTGTAGTCTGGGCTTCTCTCCCACTTGTTGAACTTAATAAAGTTTATGACAAGCGTGGCTATGTTTTGATTGGAGTGATATTCCTAGCTTTAGCAATAAGATGGGTATAGCACACTGTCTGCTGAAAGAAAATACAATTGCTTCTGTTAAAAAATGTGTTGCACTGGCTGTACATCTAGCTGAATGCTCTTTAGGGACCAGTGTTTGAGAAGAGTTTTAGACCTTATGAGCCACCTTTGATCACCGGTTCTGTCTGTGTTTCAGATAATTGGACACTAATTGCAACCATCAAACACATTCTGCTCTCACTGCAACAGATCTGTTCCTCTTCAGGTCTCACTGTGTACAACATAGCTAGACTGTTTACTTCTGTTGTGGTAGGTTCATGTTGTTGTCTTTTTCATTCAAATCATTAGACTATATAGGAATGTATCACACTATAATGTATGTATAAAACCAGCCTCTTGAGCTCCATGCCTAAGTAATGTAGGTTTAATGGCATCAAGAGCCAGTGGTTCAAGGCTGTCGTGCGTGTTGGGCGATGTGGTGTCATCACCATCAGCACATCAACTAGAGACACCTTAATGACAGCCTTCTCTCTCTTGTTCTCACACACACACACACACACACACACACACACACACACACACACACACACACACACACACACACACACACACACACACACACACACACACACACACACACACTGATCCCCCCCTCCAAACCCAACAGTAAAGTCACCTACGGAGCCCATCACACAGGGAGGCAGGTCTCTGAGAACAGCACAGACCCTGTCACACTTAACTGATCCATCAGGCAGGCTGAGCTGCCAGTGATAGCAGAGTGGGCCTCACCATCTCGGCTTCCTGCCCAGGAGGGTGTCACCGGAGGAGGGGACACTGCAGATGGGTCTAATGTCACTTAATGTGGAGGCATGAAGGCTCCTCTTAATTAGCCTGTGAGTCTGATTACTCGGATGGAAACAAAGAGGGCACGATAGGAGGGCTCCTTCAAACACGTGGCGTTTGCTTTTCTCCTTTATTATAGGAGTTGCAGTGTGATGCAGGCCACCTAATGGGCACACTGTGGTCCCCAACGCTGGCTGATGTATGGCATCACACTCTGAGGATAGTCATCACTCGACTGGTTCCTCAGTTACAGTGTAGAATCACAAAAGACAGGTATAAATTATTGTTAGGCTAGTGTTTAGCAGGGGCTAGACTGGGGAGGATTATTATCAAATCTAAATAAATGATAGCATTGCTTGGATCTTAATATTCTCTTGCTCTCACATAGCAATTTCAAATGTTGTCCTCTGATATTGACTGTACCTTAAGGACAGGGAGAGAGTACACTTATTAGTGAAATTAAGCAATAATCCCAGTGACTATAATTGCAGGTGGAGGGAATTTAGGCTTTGATTGAATGTGATTCTTTTCCAGCCTCTAGCTGCCAGTAGCTGGTTTAAGTTCCTGAACTCAGAGATGATCAAATCCTAGAGCCTAGAGCCAGCCTCTGATTGTAGGTCATGCCAGTCAACACGAGTGAACACTAGTCTCATCAGGCAAAAGTCATCCTGACAGGAGTGATGAGGCAGTGGATGCATACTAAGACCATCCTGGTTGATTGACACATGACAGAGGAGAAAGGCTTCTCAGATAAATGTAAAGTACTGTATATTATAGGGCTGGAATTCATTTGACATCTATGTGTCACCGTATTGTTTTATGTATCCATCCAATATACGATAGTATTGTCGTAGCATTGACTATCATTAAATGTGAAGACTGTTATATTATCAAATCAATTCTCTGTGTAATTATTCCTTACGTGATTAAACTAATCATGTAACTTTAATTAACTATGAAGTCGGGGACACCACAGGAAAATGTTTATAGAGTCTCTATTTCCCGAATTAACTCTTCAGATATTTTCATATCTTATCGATTACAGTCTTGTATTAATGTATTGTTACCTCATCAGTCTCATGCCTGAATGTCGCAAACCCTTGGATATCTGCACGAACCCAACATAAATCATGAATCAGTAATATAAAAATTGGCTTAATTATTTATTTACTAACTAACTAATCAATCACAGAATTACATGAACACACACGCAATTAGTTATACATTGGGTACGAACATGACACAATGAAAAGTCCCTAGTGGATGAAACCAATATGACGGCTTAATAGACAAAATAAATTGCAATTTACATATTTACGAGTGCATGCTTTTGTTGTCCCTCTGCAATCGCCGGTCCGTCTGCTGGATAGTTAGTCAACAGAAAGCCTCTGGTTTGTCCACCAGAGATCAAAGTCTGTCGTAGTTGTAGTTTGATATAATGGATACGTCACCGAGTACCAATCGGGAAATATTATTTGATCGGATGCGTTTACCAGACTAAAGTATTTAAACAGCTGCAGCCTAAATCATTGATCTTTAGTTTATAGATTTCTTCACCATTTCAGGGTGGGGATGATCTCCACGTTCTCTGGTCTTATCCTATGTAGTTTAAACTACTTCACACACCAGCATCACCGGCATGTTTTGGTCTAATGTAAATTTTGTCTAAAGTAGGTTTTATACTTTTAGTAGAAAAGGGGGCATTCCATGACGCCGATGTAAATGTCTGTGCTCACGGGGTGTGGTCATTGACTAGTTAAAACTTTATATGAAAACCCATACTCTCATTTAGAAGGCTAACATCACATTTCATAATTTCAAAAGAATTCATATACTCTATTTATTTTATACAACATTCAGAAGTAAACCCCATAATTGAGAAGTGTATACAAACAAAGGAACAGTAATATGTGTCTCCTGTCCTTCATGATGTCACCAAATGAAACAAACTCAACATGACTGTTCCTTAAGTGTCCACAGACCACTCCAACTGCTTGGAATACAGAAACACTGTTCAATTATTCAACCTTTTACGTTACCGTACTGCAAAGTCTTTTTCTGTGGTAACAAAGGGATTCTCAACCTTCATTTTGGCCGAGTGGGGTAAAGAGTTTTAGGAATTTATGACCGTCATAAACCTGTGGTGGGAGAGAGAGAGAGGGCTATGATCCTCACCCAAAAAGAGCACGTCGTGACAGTATTTTTGATGGATGTTTTGATATTTGGATTTCTTGCAGACTACAGGAAGCTGTAGAGGACTTTGCAGGTCAGAACATACGATTGCCCTTTCTTAGTTGTCCAGGATCTACGGTTCCTCCTTACTTCACTTGTTATCTATAGTTGTAACAGCCTATAGGGAAGTTGTGAGAATTATAGAAACATTTCAGGTATTTACAGTTGAAGCACACCAGTCAACACCAACACATATTTTCTCACAAACACACAGTTATTTCGTCAGCATTCAAAGACAATGTCACTTTTTGTCCCTTTCATTATTTACACTAGTAAATAATTCCCAGAAGCACAACAGATGGGCTTGTTGAGCTGAAGTTAATGCGTCGGGCACAGTTGATGTGTGTCATCCTGGCTGCTGTGTTTTATCTGCCCTTGTCTCCTTCAGGAGGAACACACCATTAAGGGTTTCTTCTAACTGTCGGGTTGAGAACTCAGTCCTCACATAGAGCAGCTAGCTGAACTCTGATTAAACATGCTCTTTCTTTCTCTCACTCACGCTCATTCTCTCGCTCTCTCTCTCTGTCCATCTTTCTTTTTTCTTTCTCTCTCTATCTCTCTGTCGCCCTCTCTTTCTCTTTCTCTCTCTATCTCTCTGTCGCCCTCTCTCTCTCTTTCTCTTTCTCTCTCTATCTCTGTGTCGCCCTCTCTCTCTCTCTCTCTCTCTCTCTCTCTCTCTCTCTCTCTCTCTCTCTCTCT